>NC_067235.1:12282500-12582500 GCF_019924925.1 Ctenopharyngodon idella | reverse complement strand
TTAGAGTCATTAAATTTAAACTTTTCTTGAAATTTGTAAAATTGTTTTTCACTACCATGCGAGTCCAATATGAATACAAAGAGACATTTCTAAAAATTTGGCATGCATTTTTAACAAGATTTTTCCTTTCCTTTATCATGGTCACACCATATGTTATCGATCTTAATACTATGTAATAGTTCATATTTGTAAGTTTTCCTAACAGCAACAGCTCAGGCCTTCTTTTTTTTTTTCTTTGTTGGGATTGCTTTCTCAGCAGGCTGTTTGGATTCCAGAACCTTCCGCTCCTTTTAGTTCTCAGGATATTGGCTGGTTTCAGTGGAGCGAAGCAGAAATTGATGCTGAAACTGGGAGGTTACTGTTCAAAAGCTAAGACAATAAACATGTCTCTTTCATGTGTCTATAAAGTGCTTATTTGAACAGAACAACCTACATAATTACCTTAGATTAGTTTACATTTGGCACACACAGTCTGCATAATTTGGAATTAAACCTCCGTTGCCTGATCCCTAAATTATGTAAATACACAACATGCCAACCCATATGGTGAAGCATTTAAGCAGGTATAATTGTTTACCATCATAATTCAAAGGGACACAAAGGGGAAGGAATGTAATGTCATTTCCGTGACTTAACAGCACAGTTATGAACAGCTCGCCCTTTGCAAGAACTCATGACTGGCCGGCCAAGTGGGAGTCATAACTCACCCTAATACTGACTTCCTACGAGACTCCCTCCAACACTGAGTCAACAACCCTGTGGTGTTTTCTGCGAAAAGTCAAGGATTTTCTAAATAATTAAAGCCTCTTATATAGCTGAAAATTATATACCTTTTAGCGTTTTAGGAAATTTGTGGTTCCATCGCATGCTCGGAGGAAAAGAAATCCTACTGTGGAAAACTACTCTTCATTTACTGTACCTAAACTATCCCTGAAATAATGCAAATATGAGCATTATCTCTCTCAAGGGATCCTGTATTTCTGGGGAAAAGACTCTAATCAGAACCCCTCATCTCATGCAAAAAGCAATGACTTGTGAGAAAAACCACTATATTGTAGTACGTGCAAAGCACATTATGGCAATATTACGAAATGATAGTGGGAACAGATTGTGAGTGACTGTTTTTTTGAGACAGTACAGCTAATTAAAAAAAATGGATTTTGAGAGGCCAACTTTTAGAAACCTACCTGTCTTCCTCAGAGGAAAGTCATCCCGGGAGTCCTGTGGGGAGGGCAGGGAGATCTTGCAGGAGGAGGACGCGCCTCCCAAAGGAGGTGAACTTTGCTCCAGAGAGGTGTGATGGGAGGCCCTGAACAGAAAGGAGATGCAAACTGAACTCCTGAACTTACCTCACAGTAATAAATACAGCTGACAGCCATTCTGTGCTCTAGTACCATCCACCTAAGTATCACTTTACTGATTATTAGCTAAAATCTCCTAAATTTTATTACTTTGGAAAGTCTTAAAAGTGCTTCCAGTCTTGCTTTATTTATTTGAGAAACTCCACGTACATTTCACTAAATGTTAAATGTTTGTGCTATTTCTGTGCTACATCCATTTAAAATGAAAATAAAACAATTCAGCTCATATCAAACAGCAAGTTTGAGGTTTGTGCAGGTTACTTACGTGTACCACAGTTTGGAGTTCTGTGTGATTTTCTGTGGGACCCCATTTGACACACCGTCTTTGGTAGATTTACTCAACAGAAACTCTTGGAGTTTCTGCTTGACCTCAGTGCTGGCCACTGCACCTGTCAGACCAGGAGACGCACACAGAGAAATCATGAGTATCTTGGGGTTTAATCAAATGATATCTAGACTTAAAATGCATTCAATAAAACTGAGACATTCCTGACAGAGCTCAGCTAGGTCTCTGGTTAGAGTCACTGTAAACAGAAAGAATGTTTGCAGAGTTTGGCTTCATTTCAAGGTCAGAGAAATGATTGTATTACTGCCACTCCCAGACACAGCAGGATCAGCCTCAACTCAAACAATAGCATCTCTCCTACACATTCTCCCACACGCTCTTCTCAAAAGCTCCAGTTCAGATGCCTCTATAGCATTATTGGCTAAATATTTGTGAGCACTTTTAAACAAATGAAGGAAGATCTCCCTCTTCTGGACAGCAGGAGTGAGGCACCCTTCAAGGCTGTTATATCAATAAATGAAGTTCTAATTGATCTGTTTATGGGTAAATCTTATGAAACCTGTCAAGAACATTCATATTCATTCATATTTACCATTAAAAATGAAAATGCTTATAGAAAAGGGAGCCTATAGAAAAAGAAGTCTATTGAAATAAATATCTAATGGTCCAATCAAATTTTTTTTGCATTATGAGATGACAATTAAGCACATTTCCCCCAAATTTTAATTAATCGGTAATAAAGTAATGATATATTTACTCCTCCCTAATTCTATATATTATTTATACACATTTATATATATTTATATATATATATATATATTTATTGTAAATATGAACCACAAAACCAATCATAAGGGTATATTTGTAGCAATAGCCAACAATACATTGTATGGGTCAAAATTATCGATTTTTCTTTTATGCCAAAAATCATTAGAATATTAAGTAAAGATCATGTTCCATGAAGATATTTTGTAAATTTACTACCGTAAATATATCAAAAATGTATTTTTGTGAGCGGATATGCATTTCTAAGGACTTCATTTGGATAACTTTAAAGGCGATTCTCTCAATATTTTGATTTTTGTACCCTCAGATTCCAGATTTTTAAATAGTTGTACCATCTCGGCCAAATATTGTCCTATCCTAACAAACCATTTTTCAAAAATTGACCCTTATGACTGGTTTTGTGGTCCAGGGTCACATATTATATATATAAACAGTATAAACTGACATACAGTACACTTTGCCAGCTCAGATCTAGCCGAATAGATCTAGTCATTTTTCATTGTAATGTTGTTTTTATCAGTTTCATCCTGTGTTATTCAACACCTTGAACATGTAAAAGATCCAGACGTCATATAAATGTGTCATTTGACTGATGACATTTTGATGTCATGAGATACAGACAGGTTGTGGAGTGTTTGAGTGTTGTGTGGGTGATCGTGATGATGAGCTCTTACTCTCTCTGCTCCGCTCTCTGTTGCGGATGACCAGGACTTGTTGTTCACGGCGATGTCTCTCCAGTTCTCTCTCCTGACTCTGTAGCTCTAGTTTCCTCTCTTTCTCCAGCTGCTCCTGTTGTTGCTTCATGGCATGTAGTTCCTGCTGCAGCTGAGAGGCAGATGTTTATTACACATTTATTTATCTAGTTAGACTATATGGTTGTATTGCACTTCTTGCTTTTTGTGTTGCATCAACTGTTGTGTTGTTACCTTCAAATGCTCCTGTATCTGGGCCTGGTGCTGGCGAACCAGGTTCTCGTGCTGTTTCTGGAACTCACTGATGAGTAACTGTTTCTGAATCTGCTGCTGCTTCTGAATGAGGAGCAGCTCTTGTTGAAGTTGTCTTTCCCACACAGTGGGGTCTGAAGCAGAACCCTGCATCCTAACGTCTGTACGTAAATCCAGTGGGGAGCCTGGATCAAGAGCCAATGGAACCTCTGGCTTAATGTCCACTGAGAAAAAAGAGGAAAGAATACAAGGATTTAGTACAGATATCTTTGCTATATTTTGAAGGTTTCTTATTATTAATCATTCAGAGGTATTTTAACAATCAGGTATACATTTGCAAGATATTATTTTGTCATATTACCAAATATCTGTGGTCTTGACATTTTTAATATTTGAAAAACTTCTGTCCGTCAAATAAAAGATATCTGGTGCAACCAAAAAAGTCATGTGGTGCAACCAACATGCATAAAAAATAAAAAATAAAACTAGGTATTAAATCAAAAAGACCCCTGCAGATCATCATGACTGTGTGACAGGGGTCAAAAGCTTAAAATATCAGAATATTTGGCGTTTTTATGACAAAGCAAGAATGTAAAATGCCATGTGGTGCAACTCTCCCAAAATCTAATGATATTTGTAAAAAATAAATAAATAACTTTTTACCTTGAAAAAAATATATTTAAAAAGATATAAAATATATTAATCCTACTATATGAATACAAATATATGAACATTTATAAAATATGAAAATAGTGAGTAAGATGTGCACACTCACAAGTATTCAAGATATGAGGAAAATATGTTACTATTTTTTTAGTTCAATCTATTTTGATAGTTATACCACATGACATTTTTAGAAATATTACAATTCAATTTCAAAAAATTCAAAACCATATGAAAACAACATGAATTCAAGGAGTACATTTCTAAAACCTTGACACATGTGTTTAAAGTAGATTTTTTCTTCTTTTTTTTTCAATTTGTTTTCTTTATTATCCTTATTAAAAATGAACTTCAGTTATGTTCTGTAAATGAATAAATAAATAAATAAAGTTGGCTTTCAATGTTTTTAATGTTCATCAGCTGGGGAAAAAATTGCTCTGAAATTGATTCCAACAATACTATTTCTCTGTGTCATTATGGTTATAGTTGTGGTGTAGAGTGATTTTTAAAACTTTAGATATCACTTGTTATAGCTTGGTGTGAATTGGCCTTAAAGGTATGAATTTCTTTCTTCTGCTGAACACACACACACACACACACACACACACACACACACAAAAAAAGATATATTGAAGAATATGGGTGACCAAATATTTGACGGGCCCCATTGACTTCCATAGTATGTGGGGGGGGAATACTATAGAAGTCAAAGGGGGCCATCCACTGTTTGGTTACAGACATTCTTTAACATATCTTCTTTTGTGTTCAGCAGAAGATGCCTTTAAGCTACCAACTACATCTCAAAGTCATCGAAGTATGGCCCCACTGGAGCTTCTCTGATACAGCATGCAGAGCTACAGTAGAAACACTAAAGAAACTCTATTTTCCCAATCTACTGACTCCTCTGCTCTGTATGGAGACTGCAGTGCCACAGTTTGTTGTTTGCATAGATAGTTGTGATGTTTGTGATCCTGCCTCTTATTCCCCCACCGTCCTCCCTCCTTAGAGCCATCATCACACCTTCACCATTATGGAAAATTGCTGCTGTAGTCTTCAAGCTGTGCCTCATTACAAGTAATACACTGGGTATGAAAAGCAGAGGGCATCCCCAAGGCCCTAAGAACTATATATATCCAACAGACAGTGAAAATCAATAGCAAGCCTGAAACACAGAGGAGATGTTCATCATAAGAGACTGTGACTCTTCTGCATGACGAAAAGCAATTACTAAGAGATGGAGTGTGCATATGTACAGAATGTGGAGAAGAAAGACAAAGAAGTTTATAGAGCATCGGGTCAAGATATACTTTTGGTCCAGTGAATTTAGGTTTCACATTGAGGGAAAGCACTCGCTGAAGTGGTGGTTACACAACTGGGAATGATGTAACAACAGGAAGCCCAACACAAAACAATTCACTTTAAGATTAACTGAGTAAGCAAATGACTGGAAACATGATAAAATCAAATAGTTTTTCCTCTTAGTCAGCATGATGGATTAGTTGGCTAGTTTTTAATGAGCGTTTTAGTACATAATGTTAATGGCTGATAAACTGCACAGAATCAATAACTGAGAATATTGATTCGTTCACAGTTTCAGGTATAATTTTTTTGTTCTTCCAAACCACTCTATTACTTCTGTAGAACACAAGAGAAGATATTTTGAAAAATGTCTGTTCATTTATTTATTTTTTGGTCTGTGCTAAAAGTCAATGTTGTTGGTCCACTGTCTTTGATTATGTAGACAAAACGCTTGAAAATTAAAAAAAAAAATATATTATTTTACGATATAAAGATAGGTTGAACAACAGATACACTTGTATTCAAATAAACTTAATTTAACTGATTTGTCCAATGTACTTGAATTGACTAAATTAAAAAAAGTTATTGAAAAGTTATGTTTTGGTAATAAGTAAAACTCAAAAAAGGCTGTGCAAAGAAAAAAAAAGAAACAAAATATAATGATTTGAGATTTTTTTACAGTGCAGACAGGCATAAATAGAATGAAAGATAGAATGACAGATGGAACAAATGAATGAAAGAACGATAGAACGATGACAGACAGATAGATATAGACAGACAGACCGACAGACAGATAGGATTTCAATAAACACATTAGATGCAAGAGACTAGATTCATTAGCTATGTAACTTTAATCCTCATAAAGCTTGTTATTGGCAAAACACACGACCACCTGTTCAATGCTCCCATACACACACACACAAACACAGGCAAAGCCTTTAAACCATAATTCTAACCATGAACCAGTGTCTCTTAAGCCTAGAATATTCCCCTAATGAGTTGCCATAGCAAGGCACTTATTGTGACACACGCAGCAATTTACACATTAATGTTGAAGCATTTCTATGCTTGTTTGGTTGAACATAATGTTCTTCACCATCATCAAAAATGTCTGCATGCGCAACCGCTGATTATAAATAGCAACATAAAAGCAAGTGGTGCAATCTTAGACTATGACAAAACCCACACCCAATTCACCACCCAAACTGGCTGCCATGGCAACGCTGGCGACATCATAATGACTCCTCTTCCTGCAGATATTGAGCTGCGCTGTGTGGTGTCTCCTCCCCGAGAGCACCCATGGATATTATATCATCCCTTATATAAGACAGAAACATACATATACACACACACACACACACAAGCGCTCCCTCTTTCTGTCGAAACTGATACACATTGGCTATGCCTGTCAGCTCCAGTTGAGCTCGAAGCAAGCATTTGTAGTCAACTTCTGGGTGTTTAGCAAAAATTCACCTTGGTTTGTTGTCGTGACGGCACTTCTTGGAAGAGAGCCAAGTTTGAAGAGACAGTTGCAGCTCTCTGTAGTGAGGCAAACAGATGACCCTAAGCATCCTGGAATGATGGGGGGAATATTAATTCTGACTTGAGAGAGCTCTTTACAAAGAGCAGCCTGTGTTCTTACAGCACTCATGGAGTCAGCCAATGAGCTTCAACAATGAGTCACAGGCATTGGGCTCGCTGCCCTAATGGAGCTAAAAATAGCCTCAGAAACACCTGCTGGCTTGGAGCGCTCGCCACGGTGATATCTCATTTATCTTATGTTTCCCTGCTTGCCCTCCCCACTAGAGTCATTAAAAAGATACACTTTGATCAACCATCCAGCCAAGCTCTCAGCAAAGAAACCTCAGGTCAACCCACTCACACCTCCCAACTCAACTGGTAGCAGGCAGTTTAGAGATTAAGAATGACCAGGTTAGACCAAATGGCCCTCTGGATAACACAACTTAACCCTGTTCCAGACAGCGTGACATCATTGCGACACATTGTTGGGAAGAGAAGCTTTGACGTCACTGAAGGCCAAAGGACTTCTTCAAATGGGAACTATTAGGTCTGCGGATGGTAACTGTAAATAATGTAATGATTCCGGTTTTGATTCCTCATCATGGTTCTCAGATTCTTGTAATACTTTTTAGGAATAAATATTTTGGGGAAAAGGAAATTCCACTGCCAAATTGAGATAAATTAATATATAAATGTAAATAAATGTAAAACAATTCTTTTTGAGGAAGCATAAATACAATCCAATAATACACCTTAATTATGCATTAAACAACAATACTAAACAAATTATTAATGTAATAAACATATTTAATTCTTGATATATATATATATATATTAGTCAAACCAAAAATTATTCAGACACTAGATATATATATTTTTCTTTTTTTTTACTAGTGGGTACAGGACACTATAGTTAATTTATGTAAGTGAGGATAATAAAATAAAGTAAACTGTGACATATTATACCAAAAATTCTTCATACAGTGGACTACCAGTAAAATTGAAAATTTTAAAATAAAAATTTGAGACCAAAAATTATTCAGACACTTTGACCTGACCATGTTTTGCTTTAGTGTTATCTGACATTATGAAGATTAATTTTAATTCTTGTCATAATTTATTACCATTTCTTTAAAACTATAGTGAATAAACTGAGATAATGTGTGAAATGTTGAAGGTGTCTGGATAAATTTTGTTTTGAATGTAGACTGTATATATATATATATATATATATATAAGAATACTTAGAGATACACATTATGTGTTTTGTCAGTAACATAATATGTTATAATATACGCATTGTCATATGAACAACCAGCCGAATACTACACTGGTTTACACTTTATTTTAAGGAGATGTTATTAAGGTGTAATTAAGATTAATTAAGAACTAAGTAATAATAATTAATTTCATGTACTTACTACAGGGTTGAGGTTGGGGTTAAAGTTTGGTTTAGGGTTAGTTGCATGTAATTATCCGTAATTTACTGTTATTACTATAGTAAAAAATTGTAAATGAAGTATTACCATAAGTCCAACAATATGTTTGATTTACTACAAAGAACAACTCATAAGAGTAATTTGTTCAGAAATCAGACTGCACTGGTTGCTCTAAATGTTTTGATTCACTAAAAAGAACCGACTCATTTGTTTGGGAATCAGACTACACCGTTTGTCCTTTTGTGTTTTTCGCGTACAGACGACAATGTTGTCAAAACGATCGCAGTCCACATGTATCGACAAAAACAACTAAAAATACTGTATTATGCATGCCAGGCCAGTAGTCGGCGATGTAACTTAAAGAAACACTAGTATGTAGTAGTAGTTCCTATAGACTGAACACATAATATGCAGGTACATGACCTCACTGTTTTTACAAATTCACGTTTTTGTAGTTTAGTTTACACGGATACGATAACAGTAACATTTTCAAAAAAAAATTGTGTTTTCAGGCCCCTAAAATGCCGTTGTCATGTAATTGAACAGCCAAAACGCGTAAAAAGTTTTCCGTTTTTAGTTGAAAAAGGTGTTGTGCAAACGCCCCCTCATTCACAACAATGAACTGACTCATAAGAGTCATTAATTCGGAAATCTGACTATACTGGTTGCGCTGAATGTTTTTGACTCACTAAAAAGATCCAACTCGTTAGAGTCAGTTGTTAGTGAATCAGACTACACTTGTTGCTCTGATTGTTTCACTTCAGGAGTTCAGGATTCACACTACATTGGTCGCTTGTTGTTTCATGCTATAAATTCAATAGCGGGGTTGCTGTGGCACTGCATGCACTGTTCAGGAAACTTCGGCTGTGTTTTAGTACAGTATCCACATATTCATTCTTAGTACAGAAAGCATTAGACTGTTAACAGAACCGAATGCAACCGGTTCGGTCATTGGATTAGGCCTATAGAGATTAAATCCACTGCGCTTTCATAATTTCTTGTTTAGTAAATGAAGCAACAGGTTGGATGCTGAATTAAGAACGGCAATGACGTGCGTGTTTTTCATCAGTTCCGTCACTCTATTTTAATTGTTAACAAGGCACTTGTTGAGACTACAGTGGGATGCGGTCCATTATTGCATCACCTGACATCATCACTAAATCAATGTTATGAGACAAAACACGATCACACCTCGTGTTTTGGCCTCAAGCCTTCGCGAGAACATTATGTGTAATGAAGCCAAGAAGAGCTGTTGATGTATTAATGCCAGTTAAGCTGAAAAGAGAATCGCAAACCAGCAGTAACTGGGCTAAATATAACTGCTTTTCTGAGCACACTCTTAATATAGGGAATGTGTGAAAGACTGTCAAATGTGTGGAGCCATCTGGTAATTTTAACTCGGGCAAAAATAAGAGCACCCTGTCAAATTTATGTAAGCTATTGGGAGGCACGTACCTAACCCCCCACCACAAACATTTCAAGCACCTTAGCTTTCATAAGTTCTTCTTTAGTTGTGGCTTTACTTACAAGTTCTTGACTGAACGATATGACATGAGAGGAGAATTGTGGTGCAAATGTGGCACTGAATCAGTAAACACAAGTTCAAAGACCGAAAGCACCCTGTTTTATTTTTAGCAGGAAGGGATGACAAGCATCCTGCCCTGTGTCCAAATGGTTCCCTTTCCCCACAGGGCCAGACTCAAGGGATATGGTGACTCATCTGCTGTACTACATTTCCCACAATCCCTTGAGCAATACATTTCTCATAGACTCATGTTTCTCATTACCGCTGATTACAGAGATGATCAAAGCGTCAAATTTGTAGTGCTGCATCCAGCCACAAAAGCAAACCTCCCACACACCGTTAAGTGAAAAGGTACTAAATTAGACTCTTAATTAACCGTCTATGCATACATGACACTCTTTATTGGGAGAAATGTGTCACACAATGATTTGCTACCTTTTAATTTGAAAGGAAATTTACTTCAGTTTAAATTGGCTTGAGAGAGTCAGCGGTAATGTTGAATAACTAAATTAAATTATATGGTTCATGACATTTTTAAAAAAAGAACTGCATAAATAAGCTCAAATTTTGGTATGCTTCAAATGCTGTATATGTTAACCTTTCTTGTAGTGAGACCTGCCTGCCCTGCACATGGTTTATATACAGATAACAAGCTGCAAAATAATCAGGTGCCCTATAAATTAGCCTCCGGCACAGTTAAATGGAATTCTATTTTTTAACCTCTGTTGTCAGTAACAGTAATTTTTTTGGGGGGGGGGAGAATACGGTTTGTTTCTTAGCAAAAACAGGGTGATGCTTTTTTGGCTGCATATGCTGCGGTGACTGAGTGCTCATTACGGCTGATGTTATTCTGAGCTGCAGGCGTGTCTAAAGCAGGAAACGCTGCTGTATTTTTAAGTAGAAGCTTATTCCTCACAGCAAAAACAGGACAGGGGGAATCCAGATCATCCCATTCAGCAAAAATATGTTTTCGGGTATATTTTTGGATGCATTATAAAGTATGGGGAGAAAAATGGCCCAAAAAAAGATCAGAAAAATATACTGGTGAAATGTAAGTGTATAAAATGTATTTTACTTACTTTTCTCGAAGCATTTTTAAAAAATAAATATACAAATATTAAAAAAAAAAATATATATATATATATATATATATATATATATAAAAATCTGAAGAATATAAAATAGCATTGCATATTCTATTTAGAAATTTGAGGGTTTAAATAAAATATATTTCAACAAAACATATTTTCATTTCATATAGTCAAACCAAAATTATTATTTGATATATTTTTACTAGTGGGTGCAGGACACTATAGTTAATTTATGTAAGTGAGGATAGCAAAATAAAGTAAACTGTGACATATTATACCAGTAAAATTGATAAAAATTTGGAACCAAAAATTATTCAGACACTTTGACCTGACCATGTTTTGCTTAAGTGTTATCTGACATAATTAAGATTATTTTTTTCTGACACAGTTTAACTCTGAGATCTTGTCATATTTCATTACCATTTTTTAATAGTGAATAAACTGTATTAATGAATGAAATGTTCAAGGTGTCTGAATAAATTTTGGTTTGACTGTACATACATACATACAAATGTTCGGTTTCCATGTTTTATGGAGACATTCAGACATTATGATTTTTATACTGTACAAACTGATTTATAAGCTGTTTTTCCTCATGGGGACCAAAAAATGTCCCCACAAGATAAAAAAAAAAACCCTGGTATTACTATCCTTCCAGGGACATTTTGTCTGCAAAATGTAGGGAATACCTGAAAATGTTTTAAATATATTTTGGTCAGACAGCCATATGGGAAATCTCTCACACCTAGTGATAATATTTATAAATAGTTTTTTTAAATGTGCCTGTGGAACACAGTATGTGAGAATTGAAAACGTAATACCTAGAAACTCTTTAAAATGGATTTGCCTAAACCAATCAAAATCGATTATTGCAATAATCTTGAAAATGCAAAGGTTTTATAGCACACAAAGCTCACGTTTAAGAAATGTGATCACATCCCTAACATTAAACATCAGCGAGAGAGTTGTACTCATTATGTTGCATATTACATTCATAATATCAGCCCAACAAAAGGTTTAATTTTCTACTGTATATTTCTCCACAGACCACATGATCACATTATTTGCTTATCACTGTTATTAGCATAATCCAAAACTCATTTTTTAAAATAAAATAGCCTGGAGCCATAGTGTGAAAGGCTACTGATAAAAACAACAAGATGATGCATGAACAGTCATTTATTTTATTCAGAAATATATTAAAAACCACGCGGACAGCAAACTGCACAAATCAATTAATTGTCTCTAATTATCACCTATATTAAGGGACTTCTTGCTCTGTGAGCATAAAATTGCTGCAAGTGTGTTAGAATATGAGAATAATGAGTTCTTTACACTTGAGACACTTGTATTTTGTTTTCACTGAAATAGACAAGTCAAATAAACTGGAACAAATTATAATACTTCAAGATGTTTTACGCCCAACACTGGCTGACACAAGATGATTTTCACCTGTTCATTCAATATAATTTGTTCATTCAACACAATATTTAGCCTTCCAAAGTGTTTGCTTTGCTCCACATTGTCAGAATGACTATAAAATGTGTTAGCTTCAATGTTTTAAAACTGAAATTAGCATTACAATAAACATCTTTCGACAGCAGCATTGCTCTCATAGATTTCTGCCTCGACTCTGATCACATATTTTCAAAGAGCTGTTTCCTTGAGCTTGGTTAGTGTCTGCACTCTTAAAAAAATACTTAACTTGACCTATTTGCCTCAGTTACTGAAACACATTAGCTGCAGTGTGTCTGATCTTTGATCACACAGTGAAAAGATCACAGTGTTATGAGAACCACACTCCGAATTTTGCAAAGATGCTATTTGCATCGAGCAGAACACCAGAAATGAAACACAAAAAGAAGAAACAGTCTTTTTTAAACAAGCAGACCCTCGTTAACAATAACAGATGTAAACCCGACTGCATATCACATGACGGTGACAAAACTCTCTGTTAATAACTGTTCCACTGTACGGTTATATTAAGAGTATGTTGAGATGGTATGATAGCAAAGCGCCACGGTGGCTAATCTTAGCACTCTAATGCTATAAGCTGAAAATAACATACTAATAATAGCTGACCCATAGAGCGTGCAACAGGCCTGCCTGCCTCACTCGAATGTTTAAACACATATTTCTGTATAATGCCACGCATGCCTGTGCAGGGCTTTCACTGGACAGATGAGCATTAATTGAATTGTTCAGTATCAGAGTTTTGCGGGTGGAACGGGGCGCCCTACTGACCTGGTTGGTTGGATTTAGCCTCCTAACAGGTTGCTCCGATGAGTCTTATTGAAGTCGACAGCTCAGTCTTTGTGCACAGTACATGAACTATTGAGGGTTAGAACTACAATCTTAGAGAGAAAAGGTTCAATGTGGTTTAGATATAGAACCCTGATTTGTGCCCCAAAAAAGTTTCTATATAAGGAGAAATGCCTTAATGGGCTATTTAAAGGGACGGTTCACCCAAAAATGAAAATTCTGTCATCATTTACTCACCCGCAGGTTGTTCCAAACCTGTATGAATTTCTTTGTTCTGCTGAACACAAAGGAAGATATTTGGAAAAATGTTTGTAACCAAGCAGATCTTGCCCCCATAGTACTACTATGGTAGAAAATGGGGGGGGGGGTGAGATCTGTTTGACAGAATTTTCATTTTTGGGTGAACTATTCCTTTAAATTTTTTCTAGGGATAAAGTATGTTTCATTCATAATATTTAATTTAAATTAAAACGGACTGAAACAAAACTAATTAATTAAAACTAAATCCATAAAACGGTGGGAACTCCTAAAAGGTTCTATATATAAAGTGCCTAACAGAAGGTTCTACATAGTACATCTATTTTTTTTTTTTCTTTTTTTCTAAGAGTGTATATTTAGAACGGCGGGATTGCATTAAGCTGTGCATGTGCTGATTAAATTCAGCAAAATTTCAGTTATGTTGCAACAAAGCTGAAATCTAGGCAGGCGATCTCCTGCGGTTCAGCAATGATAAGTGCAAGAGAGAAAAATCAGAGGTGAAGCAATGTCCTCCACCCTTCTTTCAGGAACCGAAATGACTCCATCTGTCTTCTTATTATACATGCACTTCCTTCCCCTCCATTCACCCCAACTTTCATATCATGGATTTCCCAGAACACCACGTTCTGAACCGGTCAGAGGTTGTGAGAGCAGCTTTCTGGCAGCGACCGCAAGTCAGAAACAACAGCAAAGAGCAAGAATGAGTCACGCTCAAAATTTAGACAATATAGCAAACATGCTCGTTCAGTGATGTCAGACCCCAGCTCTCAGCAAACAGTGTCAGGTCAAAAATAGAAAGGGTTGATTGTCTTTGGCAAACGCAAAAAAGTAACGCGCCTTTAATGTTGACAGCGTATTTCTGTCAGGAAGTTTCCTCTCTCCTGAATTAAAGGCTAAAGTCGCATAATATCCTGTACACGTTCTGTTTTTGTGCCCATTATAACCTACGCTTTCTGCCGAAATGACGTCTGACAGGATAATTACACTTACCTCAAGTCGCCTCCTTGTTAGTTTAGTGATTTAAGGTTAAATCCACTAATAGACATCAATAGAACCCTACTCTCCTGAAAACTTTCCCCTCAGAGATCATAATAACAATCTTACAGCACTTAAAATCTTTCAACCCTGCAGAATAAAACTCTCTTGATGATGCTGCCACAAGTTTAATGTCACAATACAAGATCTAAAAACCAGTCACCTGAGTTGTTGACGTTGTGCATATCAGCGTCGTGAGGGGTCAGAGGCAGCCGGTGTTTCCCGATGCCGTCTGCAGAGAAACAAGAGTCGGCCTCGTAAATGGTCTGGAGCATTAGTACTTCAGTTAGCAGCACATCGTCTGCCAGCTCTGCTCTTCCTGTATTGCTGTCAGCTTGTCCCCTCCTCTTCTCTCGGTCTCTCTCTGTGTGTTTGTGTCTCTCTCTCTCTCAAGAGACTAGGAACATTCGCCCCTGCCTCCTCCTCCTCCTCCTCTTAAGCGACACCCGAAGAGTGACAGAGCTCTCCCTCACTAACACTAAAAAGCTTCACTCCTCCTCTGCTCTGCTCATCTCCTCTCTTCGATCCTTCTCCAGTCAACACCTAAGTGGCTCTGAGAATCAGCAGGAGAGTCTCTCACACTCTCTACGCTCTGCCTTCCTCTTGTCCCGACAAAACTGCTTGTTATTTTCTCTCCGATGTGTCAGATTCACTGTTTTTTTCGGTCCTCCCTCCCTCTCAAACAGTTTTTTTTTGGTCCTCCAAGGTGGCTCTCTGCTTCTTCAGAGTTGCAGCTCCCGTTTCTATCTCTCTCCCTCTCGTTTTCCGTCAAGTTGCTTGCTGCAGAGAGGAGGAGGCTGATTTGCATGTGAATCAACAAGAGCATGGCCCACAGGTGACAGAAATAGAACAATGGCCGGCTCGGGCTATAAATAGGTCAGGCGCGGTGCGGGGATTGGAGCAGCATTGATGCGTTTAAAAATACCACACCAAACACAGCTGTGGCCCTCATCTACAGCCAGAAGGCACGTCTCTGTGTCTATCTCTCTATCGTTTTAGTATGCTGTCATTCTTTATCTCTTTTTTCATTTTCTTTCTCACTCTATCTCTTTTCTGTTATCATGCCTCTGGCCTCCATAAAAAGACACACAACCAGTTTTTCTGGAGGTATAAATATAACCTCCCTGTATTTTGCTTGACATGTTGCTGCTCTGAGCCACACCGCTGATACTCTCGCAAGGTTTCTGTGCTCAGCACGCAGAGTAAAATGCAACATTTCTAAGGTTGTCAACGATATACATTCAGATCTTGCATTCAAAACTGAATGGCATTATGTGCCATGCTTAGTGTATTGTATTGACTAAAATATGAATGTTGCATAAGGCACTGCAAAGGCACAACATGATAATATCCGAAAAAAACTCCAATTGGAAACAAAAATGACTTTATAGCCTGATATCATATGATAGGGGATTTCAAACTGCTTACAGGGTTCCATTCCTAAAATATAAATGCAGTGGTATATTTTCATGTATAAAATCTGTGAAAACAGATGTTAAATATTAAATATTTTTAAAAAATATCAAATAAATAAAATTAAATAATTTTTTTCTAAATTAATTAATTATTATACTATTTGTACTAATTATTATATTATTGTATTTTTAAAAATATTATCTTCAACACATTTTATTTTAATATCATAATTGTTAAAATGTTAACTTTGACAGCCATGAAAATATATTTTGTAAAATATTTATTCTCAATTTTTCATAAAATTTGGAACACCCCTGCCATAGAAGAAGGACAAATGATGGTAAAAATAAAATTGAGATGGGAAGAAAATTTGTATTTCGATGGTTTCGCATTCTCTTCCAAAAATGTTTGCATTCCAGGAGAAATTTTGCGTTCGCTCGCAAAATTTTTGCGCTCTCCCAAGAAACTTTGCCTTTGCTCACAAAACTTTTCAAGCAAATGCAAAGTTTCTTGGTGAAATGCAACACTTTTGCAAGAGAATGCAAAAGTTTTGTAAACAAACCAACGCTATCTCATGACGTATTTTACAAGGTGGCTAATTCGTACGAATTCGTATGACCTCACTCGTACGACCTCACTCGTACGAATTCATACGATTTGTCTAAACCCCAGTGATGGATAGGTTTAGGAGTGGGGTTAGGGGTAGGTCATTCGTACGAATTCATACGAATTTGGCAACTCGTAAAATACGTACGATTTAGCAAAGAAACTTATGAATATGTATGACCTCACTCAAATTAGCCACCTTGTGAAATACGTACCAATTGCCGTGAGATTGGGTTGGAACAAACGCAAAAGCAGTGAAAGATAATTTTTCCACCCATCTCATATTTTCCATCACCGTCCCCTTAAGCAAACTAGTGGCGACCAAAGCAGACTGCAGGGTTGGCTCATGTTGGCAGCATCTGGGCCCAAATTTGCCCTGACACACCAAACGGACGCTCGACACCCAACGGCCAAGTAGCACGTCCGTTCTGCGCCTTTCCGTACCAGCAGGTGGCAGTAGATGAACAGCCAATCAGAATGATCAGATGGCCCGACTGACCGACGAGCCCTGACGCCGATTCAACATGTCGAATTGGCTGAAAAAAAGCCGACGATGACCAACTTCAGCCAACGGTGCGGAACACACTGAGAAAACGTAGTCGTCTGACGAACAAAAACTGCCCGATGGCCGACGGAGGCTTGGTGTGTTCCGGGCTGTAGAGGCTTCGTAGAACCTTTTGAATTCAACAAAGAACTTTTGATTCTCTAGTCTAGTTCTTTAGAAACCCATCAACACTCTGACCTGAAGAACCGTTAATGAAACATCAATAACTTTATTAACCACTAAAGAACCACAACTCAACTCAATAACCAATACAGCCAAAAATGGATCTTGATAAGAGAGGGTTCCTTGAACCTGAGGTTCTGCAAATAACCACTAAATAACTTTTATTTTTAGCAGTGCACTCTATGTGATATCTAAGATGTACTATAGAAATTCTGCATTGCCAATTACAGTTCTCAGGAGAACACATTCTTTCCTAGCTTGTGTAAACACTAACATACGTCTAAGCTGAACTCGTTTAGCTTGTGTTTGTGTGTGTGGTCATTTGTGGAGCGGGCAGTTTGTATATTGAGGCCAGTGTTGCTCTTCAGGAGGGATTTCCCAGCTGGCCAAGTGTGTTTAAGATGAATTAGTAGCTCAGAGCACACAGGGGGAGCCATCTGTGTGACGGTCAAACTTTATTTAAAACTCTCACTCCAATCCCTTCTGTTGTCACACTGCTCTGAACTCTAATCCATATTTTGCTTTATTGTAGCAAAATAATAACTTTTCCTAATCATTTTTTTAAGAAACAATCAATTTTTTGAGAGACAAAACTGATTCTCCTGACATCAACAATATTGAAAATCTATTTCTGCAACTTCCTCAATTAGATATGTGATATTTTTATATTGATGCTATTTTTCACTTATTAAAATCTTTACAGTAGACATACACACCAACATGAAATTTGATGCCATGTTGGAAGCCCAAAATTTCTTATCTCATTTTGTCTCAAGATTTAGGATGCATCCCCATGCACCAGCCTTAAGGCCTCCTGAGCTTTTTTTAGACACAAACTACTTACAGAGAGAAAGAGAAATAATGATAGAAAGCTTATTTGTATAGTAGAAATCCTACTAGAAATCACAGCTAAAAAGTTCAGTAAACTCTTCCATACTTTTTATTGCATTAAAGCTGCTGAAAGCATTTGCAATTTTGGCCAAACCAGCACCACAAAAATATTTGTGGTGTCTGATATAGTAAAGCAAACTGACTCATAGAGAGAAACCATATTCCTCATATTCCACATCTTCCTCTTCATGAAGATATTTTTCTATATTCATATTTTTTTATATTCATATTTGTTATTTTTGCTCCATTATCAGACTTGATGAGGCAAATGTCTTATTACTTTCATATGGTAAATCTTACTCTCCTACCAAGGCACAACACTCTTGTTACGACTGAAACAAGGCTCGGTCACATTGGTGAAACACTGGTGAAATTTTGCATGCAAAGAAGGTCTAACAGTGTAGTGGTGCACTTCCAAACTAATAAGCTTCATATTGCTCAACACGGTGAATTTACATGTTCAAAGTTCAACAAACTTTAATCTGATGCAATATCTGTCCCTCACATAAAATTCCCAACTGTACAGATTCCAATTGAGATGACTTAATTTTACCTGTGGAATTTTGTAGGGCTGCCCCCTAATAGTCGACTAACTGTTAGTCGACGAAAAGAGGCTTAAGGCCCGGGTATACTTCACTTTCCGCGCCCGGATGCGTCTCACGCACAGTCGTGTCCGCACATCTTTCAAAGTATACTCAACTGCAGATGCGTGCGGATGACCGAGTTCGACACATGCGCAGTACAATTTTTTTTCTATACTCTACCAGACATTGTGTCATCAACGGGACATTCGCTAGGCAGGATCGGAGTCCGCGCGGTCTCGAAATTTGGGCTGCTTAGTCGCAGAAAAAAAATCCACAGGAATTGGCGAAATCACGCAGTCTGTGATGGACAGATCGTTAACAGCTGGTCTATGTGGTAATTATAGTATAACGGGAAGGACATCCAAATGCTCGCCTATAGACCTTATGTAGCCCCGCCCCTTTTCAGCGCTGCGCTCGTTGTCTTTTGACTTCCGGCTTGTATTTCCACAGCAATCTTATGTATTTATGAAAGAACTGCTCATTTTAAAATCTTCCCGGTCTACTGACATTTGTTAAGACATCTGCTTTAAACATAACAATGCTCATGAGAACTTTCATTAACTCTACAACAAGTAAATCCACTTCACCAGCTAATTATTCTTCAACAGCGATGCCATAGAAATATACAGAGCTACCGCAAAAACGGAAGTTCAAAGACAATATTTTAAAGATGGCGGCGCGCTTGTTTCTCTGGTAAATAAGGTCTATAAAAAATATAATATAATAAAATATGGTGGATTTGCACTAGTTCAGTTCAGCTTCCTTTGTTTTTAGTTAGTTACCTTGGTAATTTATTGTTTGATTATCGTTTGCACCTGATGTTTATTTGGTTAATTAGTTTGGTCTGTGTATTTAAGCTCTGTGATTCTTTCAGTTCATTGTCAGTTTTCGCTGTGTTTCTGTTGATTGTTCTGTTGCTGTTTTCTAGTCTAAGTGCTAATCATGCTAACACCAGTGCTCACCATCTCATAACACTGAGCATTTAAAGAGGTGGGATCACAACACATAATGGCTAATGATTTTTGGGATGAGCTCAAGGGGAGATTGAAACAAGCATGCTTGGAAAGGGTTACTGACAGTAGTAAATATTATGGCAAGAGTTTAAGTACTTGTAACTCAAGTAACTAATGGCATAAGCATTCATCTATAAATAGCGCATACAGTATATACAGTACTATACAGCAGTTTGGCGTCTTTATGAACTCACTGATCTGGTCAGTTAATGGCACTTTCTATTGCAGACATATACATTAAACTGCACTTTCCAGGAAGGTTAATATCCAAGAGAACCAATCAATTAATCTATGCTTTGACTGCTAAGATAAAGAGTCAGCTAGCTTGCAGAGGCTAAATAAAGAGTTGTTTTAAAGGGATAGTTCATGCAAAAAAAATCTGTCATCATTTACTCACCCTGACTTCATTCCAAAAATGTATGACATTCTTTCTTCTGTGAAACATAAAAGAAGATATTTGCAGATATAAATATGTGTGTGTGTGTGTGTGTGTGTGTGTGTGTGCGCGCCATTCCGCTACGTCACTGGTGTTGTCGCTGTTGTAGAAGCCTATTTCTTCCACATAAAAAAGTGTGCTTTTGTGCTTACAAATTGGCATAAAGCCATAATTATGAGATAACAAAAATTTTGACATAAGTCATAGTTATTATGAGATAAAATGTAAAACATTTTGAGATAAAAAGTTAATAATAATAAAAAATTATTAGGGTTGGGTATTGAGAACCAGTTCCAAATTTCCAAGAACCATAGATTCGATACCACTGATTCGAAACAAAAGATTCGTAAAGCTTCGAAGCTTCATGAAGCAGTATTTTGAAATCTCCCATCACTAGATATTGTTGAATAAAGTCGTTATTTATTTTTTTTTTTTTAGGCGCACAAAAAGTATTCTTGTCTTGTCATAACATGAAGGTTGAACCACTGTAGTCACATGTTTTATATATATGTCTTTAGTAGCTTTCTGGGCATCTGAAAGTGTTAATTATCTTGCTGTCAATGGAGGCCTCACTGAGCCATCGGATTTTATCTAAAATATCTTAATTTGTGTTCCGAAGATGAACGAAGGTCTTACAGGTGTGGAACGACACGAGGGTGAGTGATTAATGACAGAATTTTCATTTTTGGGTGAACTAACACTTTAATTTTGACTTTTTCTTTCATAATTAATTTTGTATTTTATCTTATAATTATGACTTAATATCTCATAATTTTTACTTTTTATGTCATAATTATGTTTTGTATGTCATAATTTGCACTTTTTATGTCTCAGCTAATACTTTTTTATTATGTGGTGGAAATGGGGTAGCCAAAACTGTTTGGTTACTACAATTCTTCAGAAGAAAGAAAGTCATACAGGTTTGTACGACATGACAGTCAGTAAATGGTGACACAAATTTTACTTTTGGGTGAACTATCACTTTAAGTCTGCATCTTCATAGTATTTTATAGTGTTCAAGAGATTTAGATCACCTCAAAGACCCCATCTCCTCTGCGTCTAAAAATGCTCGTCGTCATTTACTCACAGATAGCCTTCACTGATATTTGTACATTACTTCCCGTGCTGGTTTTTGAAGAGATAGGGTATGTATTTTCGTGTTCATAAAGAGCAAGTAGCCCTGATAGATGGACAGAAAAAGCTAAGTGGCAGGGGGATAGTTATAGCTCATCCACGTCATCACTGGCCTTTATTCGTTCTAGTCTTATTAAAGCATTTAAGTGTAACGTCAAAGTGTAAGCTGGAGTTACACACACACAAACATACAAATATGCCTGGCCAGTGCTGTCACCTCCAGGACTTGAGCTGGATCAGACAAAAGCTCCTGAGCGTTTTCTGAATTTAAATGTGAGCTAAATGGAGAGCTCTCAACAAAACAGGGTAATAGAGAAAAAAGGAGAACAAGAGAGCACATCAAAAGGGAAGGTCACCACAATGGGCTTTGTACATCATGCTCTGCATTTACACAGGCAAGTTTTTATATAGATTTATATATGCAGCTTTTGCAGAAATACATTTGACTACATGAAGTAACACACATACACAACAAGATTCAATCGCATTATGTCCATACATTTCCATCCAAGCGCATTATAGAATTTATTTTTCAAGGGCACCAAATGTGTTTACTCTAAAAGCTCTGCACTCTTTCTTTGGTTCCTTGCTCTCGCCTCATTCCATATAAAGGCAGCGCTGCATTAGCTGTCCTCCGGGTGAGCAAATATTGCTCTTTAGTTAATTAGATCAGACTGCAGCGTGTTTTTGTTCCATACTGGATGATGACCACTTTGTGTGGGAGAGGAGGTGTCAGTTCCAGAGTGTCTGCTCACTTGTTTTTCTTTGCTTCAAAGATCTCAGTCTCTTTTTTTTTTCTCCATCTTTTTTCCTCTTGTCTCTCATCTCTGTCTGTCTCTTTCTCTCTGCAACTCTTAGATCCAATAAATGGATTAGATGCACTGTCTGACCAAGAAATTATACCTTTTCATTGATGGCTTGGGTGTACCTACGTGAGAGAGACAGCAGCTGTACTTTTTAACACAAAATAGCTGAAAAATATCGAAAGAAATTAGCTACACCTGAAAAACAACTATTTTATGAATGTCTTCAATTGAGTAAAAGATTCATAAACAGAATAAATGTATTCTATTCTCCTCAGAATATGATAGAAGGCTATATGATGTAATAATAATAATAATAATAACAAAACAATAGTGAACAAGGTTATTACATTTTCTGATCTGCTTTTCTTACTACTTTAATAGTATGTATGTTCCAATTAAGCAACATCACACAAGCATGAGTGCTTGAGTGAATATTATTCAGGCACATGAATTGACTTTGTAGAAACACAGCCACACAAGCCATCACAGACACTCTGATATTCAGAACAAAAGCACATTTGCAAAGATGATATCACTTTTATATAACTGTTCAACAAACAAGAGGGTAATAATGTGAGTAACTTGCATTTTAGAGGCAATGTTGACAATTTGTCTCATTTTGCTTATTTACAAAACCGAAGCAAGATCAACAGTCGCGTGTCCCATGGCAATACTCACAGTAGTGGCGGTTTGCTTCTGAATGAATCAGTGTTTTGAACAAATCATTTTGAGTGAATGATTCAATGTGTTAAAAAGTTGCATGTCGCCACCACCTACGGGCGTAACGATGTAATGTGCAGAAAGAGCAGCTAAATATCCCCAAATAATAAAGGCCTGTTCATACCAAGGTTTAAAGTTTTAATTGTTCTAATTCTATGAGAATAGCAAACTTCACACCACAGCTATAACAATAACAACACAGAGAAATAAAGCCAATAGACTCACTGAACAATAATTATTGTTATAGTTATATAGCAAAGCCAAGGTGCTGTCACAGTTGTTCTGCGAATTTTCACTGCCGAAATGCAATGATGCCAATATACTCACAGTTGGGAATTTCATGTGAGGGCAAAAGATTTTACAATGCAGATTTCATAATTAAGTTGGTCATGTGGATTCACCGCGTTGACTGACAGAAAGCTACTTTGAAATTGACTTCTGATGGCACCCTAAACCCTCACGGTCTTCGCAGTTTCGTGACGTAATGCCGCTTTGACTGCCGGGTAAAGTCCTCTACATAGCTCGCAAACTTGTGGGCTCAGCTGAAGCGCGCAGTGAAGTGGTTGGAACTGAGGTGCCTGGATGCTGGAACCATGCCCGCCTAGCACGACGTGATCATGTTAGCAGGCTAAGGAGCTATATATATCTATCTTAGACACTATCTAAAATATTAATAAAGATAACAAGTTATATCATTTGAAAGTTCTAAAGGTTTACTGTCAATCTACAGTGTCTGTTTTACGATATAGATGCTCCAGCAACAGTAATATTGTAATTTGTGTCGGGCGTGCAAATGACAACACGCAAAATCAAAACAGGACTTCATACCTTTGTAATGAAATCGCGATCGCGAGATGAATCCAATCCGTCACACTTGGCTATGAGCGTCCCATTGAAAAACAGCACTTTTTGTCCACAAAAGCGTTAAATCCATGAAATATTGCTATATTGTCCATTGTTTGCATCACATTTCTTCTGAATGATCTGCTCTCCATCATCGTTCTTCAAGAAATCATGCAATCTGAGCAGCGTTTATGCTGTAAAACTGTATACGATCGAATACATTAGACTCTCACAAACAAATGAGCCCGTGTCCAAAGTATAATTTTTCAAAATAGTGCAGCAGTTTTAGTTATAATATCCAAGCAGTGCTGTCAAA
The DNA here is from genome assembly GCF_019924925.1 of Ctenopharyngodon idella. Lineage (NCBI taxonomy): Eukaryota > Metazoa > Chordata > Actinopteri > Cypriniformes > Xenocyprididae > Ctenopharyngodon > Ctenopharyngodon idella. Next base: position 12,558,538 of record NC_067235.1, on the reverse strand, counting down.
GTTTGTGGTGTCTTGAGAGACATATTCTCCAGCCATTGTCATTCTAGTAAATCTGACGAACAAAACTTTTAGCAAATGCCAAGATCGATCCAACAACGTGTGTTGTGTTTATCTTCTGCGTGTGTGCACATGTACACAGACGCACATCAGTCTCGACCATAAACCATACAGCAAGCCATATTATTTGATAATTGTATGAAATAATCCCGAAAAAAGCACAAACACGGCAGAGATGCCAAATTCAGCGGCTGTAATTAGCTGAGGTAAAGTGACAGCTCACAGACAGCAGCGGCAATCCACCTGTCACTCAAGTGGCCACGCCCTTAATTATGCAGAACTTTAAGGCTTAATATAATTTAAACGGATGAGTTATAAAAAAATTCACCCCCCTCAGAGTTGTCATGAAAGGCAAAATTAACAATATAGACCAAAACCACAATTTGTACCAGGCTGTAAACATGTTTTATTTTCTACTGTGAAGTTGGGCATTTTAACATGCGGCTCAAAGAGATTCTGCTCTCTTTTGGAGTCTGTACCTAGCGGCCAGTCGATGAATTGCAGTTTAAGACACTTCCGTATTGGCTTTAAGAGAAACTGGGGGAGGTTGCCGCTTGCCTGTGCTTCATACTGCTACACTACTGCAAATAGACAATGGACCTTATTTGCCCACAAAATTTTGCTAATGTGACCACACATTTGCCTTCAGGTGCTATCGAAAATGTCCTACATCCCACCAATGAAGTTGTGATTAAAAGCTTGTTGCATTCAAGTGCTTTGTTGTCAAAAGAACAGGAATTATGGAGGACACCAGGTTTATTCTTGCTGTTTTATTGTGAAAATCTTATTAAAGTCAAAATTATATTTAGCGTCTCATTTATTGACAACCATTCACCACACTATCTAGATCAGCTTGCTGACTGGAATTTCAATTCCAAATACAGGTTGTTTTCGCTGCGTGTAAAACATTCAATACGCTTCAAATGATAGTCTATTCATACAGTATATGTAAATATGCACTACTTTAATGACAAGACAAGGTGATGTAGCCGTTGTGGAAAAAACTAATAAAGAACACCTGTCACAGCAGCCACCGTGGTTACACTTTATTTCAATGGTCCACTTTAGACATTCTAACTATAAGTAACTTTGCAACAACATGTCAACTAACATTGATTAAAGGGATAGTGCACCCAAAAATGAAAATTCTGTCATCGTTTACTCACCCTCAAGTTGTTCAAAACCTGTATGAATTTCTTTATTCTGCTGAACATAAAAGAAGATATTTTGGAGAATGTTGTTAGCCAAACAGTTGATGGACCCCATTGACTTGGTGCCCCACAACTGTTTGGTTTCACATATCCTCCAAAATATCTTCTTATGTGTTCAGCAGAACAAAGAAATTCATACAGGTTTGGAACAACTTGAGAGTGAGAACATTTTTGGGTGAACTATCCCTTTAAAGTATTAGTAGACTGTTGGGATGGGGTTAGGGTTAGGTGTTAGCTTTCGGGTTAAGCTGACAAAGTTACTTATAGTCAGTAGAATGTCTGTTGGAGGAGCATCAAAATAAAGTGTTAGCAGATACGAAGATGAAAGTCAGTTGACACGTTGCAAATTTACATATAGTTAGAATGTCTAATGTGGACCGTCAAAATAAAGTTATCACAATTGTTGTCCCCTCCGCCATGTTTAAAGTTCAGGAACTTGGGTAACAAAATTATCCCCAAACTTCCCAGTGGTAAATACAACTTGAAAGCTCGTTCATGTCCAATTTGGAAACTTGTTTATGATAATTCCAACAGCACATGTAGGCAGCATTACTGACTGTCTGGATCACGCACTGATCCCAGTGCTACTGAATGGTGCACAACCAATCAAATTAAGGACAAGAGCTAACCGGCCCATTCACACCAAGAACGATAACTATAAAGATAACTATAATTATATTTGCGTCCACACCAACGAACGATAACGGTCTGTTTATTCTATGCTCACGCGCTGCGGTGTGTGTACAACATGTTTTTGCTGTGCTTGTTGCATTTACACGTCTTTAACCAGCAGATGTCCTCAGCATGCTATGTTTCGAGTGAAAAGCTAGTGTAATCGATCTAATCTAACAGAGAATTTAGGTGATGAAGTCAATATAGTGGAATAAAAACAACGCCTAACCTTTTCACTGCAACTTCAAAGAAAGCAAGACAATGCGTTGAAACTAGCGCTGGATCGCTAGTCTGGCATAATCGATAATACTTCTCACCATTTATTCTGTGTGTATGACCGATTGTTTTCCATATATCCATTTTGAAAACTTGTCAAACAGTGGTGGCTTTTTCTGGACCTCGGTCGATTAACTTCTCCGCAATGTCGTCTGCCATTTTAAATGCGCGAACCCTTAAATTAGAATGGATTCTGATTGTCAGTGTTTTATTATTTTATCGTAATGAATTTGTACAATGTGACTTGTATGAGAATGTACATTTTAAGTAATCATGAAGGTCTACCCCTAACCCAACCGCTCAACATGCCACTGGGGCGAATTACAATTTTGCATCAAATTTGCAAATGTACAAATTAAATTTTGCAAATCTTTCGTGTGAAGGTGGTTCGAGAACAGAAACTACTTTTTTCACCTCAGTTTTATTTTTAGTTTATGGTAATAGCCTAAAGAAAAAAAAGATTGTGAGTTAGGCTACTACAAAAGAACAGGGTGAAATATTCCATGTGCAAAATTGTTTGTTTACTTATATGTGCTATTTATGCATGGCTACGTATTTGCTCCCCTCAGAGTTTCATCATAATTGTTTGTGGCATTATAAGCAGGATGTACTCGTTTCAGGTTGCCGCTGACAGGGGAGCCCGGTGCTGTAGGTGTACCTGGAAACAAACGAGAAATCTCTGTTCTCCCCTGGGTCCCGCTCATCTGGGGCAACACACCTCACAGACATACTGGCAACATTTCAGGTTCACTCTCACACACTTGCATCAGCTCTTTTTCCCTCCTCCCACCTTATCCTGAGGTTTTCCCTCCTCTGCTCACCGCAATTTCATCCTTCACTAAGACCTGCTCAATCTCTCTCCATGTGAATTTGTCACCTAAGTCCACCTCCATCCTGATACAGCCACTTGGTCGAGCACATAGAAACCCAAAGGCATCAGGGCTGTTGACTGGAGGTCCAAACCCAATTAGCATCTCCATCTGGCTGTATTCTAGGGGCATGTTTCCGCTCCGTCTAAAGATTTAGGCGCTGTGGCTTTATTAGGTTACTCAGTCTAGCCTCCGCTGGTATTTCCTGCAGGACATTTAGGTTAAGAGTGAGAGCACTTTGCGGCTCGGATCAGATAATGCAGAGAAAGTGCTTCTTCTGTTTACTTCATAAATTTCAGTGGAAGTGTCTAATAATAAGGCAAGAAAGAAACTGACACACATAGGCCATTGTCAAGGGACCCGCATGTACTAATTTAAATAAAAATAAAAAATCTGTCATCATGTTGTTCCAAACATCTATGACTTTCTTTCTTCGGCAGAACACAAAATAAGATATTTTGAAGTTTGTTTCAAGATATTTTAAATGATGTTTTCCATATACAATGAAAGTCAATGGGGTCCAAAACAACTATAGACCTCCACTGACTTTCATATATGGACACAGAATACTCAAAACATCCTCGATTTTTAAGAAAAAAATGTAATACAGGTTTGGAACAACATGTTTGACAGAATTTTCCATTTTAAAGGAAATTATATGTGGAAGCCATGACTCAGTTGAACCAAATTTAGATGGAAGAGAATGGCCGGTTACTGCCACATCATTTTAGAAAAACACCTTTTTACCTACAGTAATCATGCAAACTTAAAGGGTTAGTTCACCTAAAGGTGAAAATTCTGCCATTAATTACTCACCCTCATGTCGTTCCACACCCGTAAGACCTTCGTTCATCTTCAGAACACAAATTAATTTATTTTTGATAAAATCCGATGGCTCAGTGGGGCCTGCATTACCAGCAAGATAATTAACACATTCAGATCCCCATATAGCTACTACAGACATATTTAAAACAGTTCATGGGACTACAGTGGTTCAACTTTAATGTTATAAAGCGACGAGAATACTTTTTGTGCGCCAAAAAAACAAAATAACGACTTTATTCAACAATATCTAGTGATGGGCGATTTCAAAACTCTGCTTCATTAAGCTTTGAAGTTTTAAGAATCTTTTGTTTCGAATCAGTGGTTCGGAGCACGTATCAAACATATAAAGTCACGTCCCCCAGTGGTGAACCATTGAAATTTCAAAACACTTATGACATAACGAAGCCTCGTTTACTGAAATCACGTGACTTTGGCAGTTTAATGCAATGCTCCGAACCACTTATTCAAAACAAAGATTTGCAAAGCTTCAAAGCTTCATGAAGCAGTGTTTTGAAATCGGCTATCACTGGTTACTGTTGAATAAAGTTGTTATTTTGTTTTTTTGGCGCACACAAAAAGTATTCTCGCCATTTCATAACATTAAGGTTGAACCACTGTAGTCACATGAACTGTTTTAAATATGTCTTTAGTAGCTTTCTGGGCATCTGAAAGTGTTAATTATCTTGCTGTCACTGAGCCAACAGATTTTATCAAAAATAAATTAATTTGTGTTTCGAAGATGAACGAAAGTCTTACGGGTGTGGAACGACATGAGGGTGAGTAATAAATGACAGAATTTTCATTTTTGGGTGAACTAACCCTTTAATTATTGAAGATATGAATAGGTTTTTCTGAAGTAGCATTTAAAATCCACTTGCCCCCAGGGACATGACGATTCTGGCCATTGTCAACAATGCAGTTTGGTTTGTGAGAAAACTAGATCATTATTCGGGTAAAAAGGCTGTTTCTCCATCAATGGCCATTCAAAAGTTACGGTGCATTCTAATTTTTGTGTGTGTGTGTGTGCAAGCAACATATAAATGAGAAAAATCTCAGTCTCAATTTTTGGAGGACCCTTCTGAGGCTACTTGTGCTATTCTGATCAACTCCCATTGAGATGAATGGGAATGCTAACAGGTTCTCTAGGTATTACAGGTCTTCTGGAGAAAACATATATTGCATCATTTTTGTTTTGCATAAATTATGTGTTCAGTAGGTTTCAGATGGTAAAAAATAATATTTCTACCACTTGAAGATTTTATTTTCAGCAGTTTTGAAGAATATTCTATGTGGATTATTTTAGATCACCATTATAGATTATTTTCCCCCAGATGAACGCTGCCATTTGCAGCAGTGATGACATCAGAAATTTTTCCCATTTCTATTGGTATTCTCTGTGCATTGCCTGTCTCTGAAGAGGCTTTGCTGTCTGTCCTTTCAGTGCTGTATTGATAAAGCTCTAAAAATAGACATGTTGCTGTGCATATCGCTAGGAGGGAAGGGACAGTTCACTGAAATCCCCCTGATCAATCAGACCATGACTGCTGGAGCATATTGATTTAACTCAGAATAACAGTCTGGCTAGATAGAGTTTAGCACAACTAAACAATCTCTCTCTGGCCTTTAACCTGCTGCAGCCTACACACTGAACCCACCTCAGCCCTCGCATTGGAAATATTTGAATAACACCAACCTTGTAAACCATGTGGTCATCACCTGTCATAAATGGTATACAATAATATTGAAATAATGGCAATTAAATTTCCATGAGGGGGAGCTTTATTATTTTATTTTATTTTATTGACAGTATATGGCTCAAAGCAGGAAACACATGTTTTTTGTTAATATAATATAATATAATATAATATAATAAAGTAAGCAATAAGGTACAAGAAGCTGTGCTGTATCGTGAATAAGTCACGGCTGAAGGGCGTTGTTAGGCATGACGCGAAGCGCTAGCCTCGAGTACCTTATTGCTTTTATAAAACGGTTACCACACAATACAAATATTAAAGCCAAAAATATGTATCAATGCAACTTTCATAAAGTAAACTTTCACTAAAAGCCTTCCTTCCAGCGGAAAAAATAGTCCCTGACCGTGAACAGCAACAGAAGTTACATTATTACGCCATTAGATGGCAGCAAAGACTGTCTTTATGAGTGTGTCAGTCAGTAGCAAAGACTTTTACATTGAAAAGACTGAATTGTTGTGAACACGGAACAAGACGCAACTGACAAATGCTTTGACTAGTGCTGTCAGTCACGGGAAAACCCCTTAACTGTTAAAAGGACAAGATGATACATCAGATGTTTAAACAGATTTTTTATTATGAACATAAGACTGACCTGAAGGAAAATGCTAAATCTGAATGCAGGTAATACTTTCTCACAATACTCTTCTACATAATACAGTAAGCTTCAATGAACAATATCAGTTGAGAACATACAGTTTATGTTGCTAAGAGTGGTTGCTAAGGGTGTTGTGTAGTGATACACAGAACCGTTGGGTGAAGCGGTCATAGCCATGTTTTATCGTGCATAAAACACAGCTATTGACCAATCAGAATCAAGGACAGGAACTAACTGTTTTATAAAATATTATAAAATACTGTATATAGCATGAACTGAAAACAAATCTGTGAACTGCATGCCACATGCCTCAGTGATTAGAGATCAGAGATCACAAAACAGTAGTGAAATACTGAGGCACCTCGCTGAGTTAATCTGAGGTTTTATCTCACAATAATCTCAACATCTAAATCCATCTCTCTGGAAACACATTCAATGTCCTCACAAGCACAAATATACACTATAACATGCACAGAAGGAGTCAGACACAAACACACACATCCTTCAAGGTTCTATGTCCTTTTTTTCCCCTGCCATTGACAATCCAGTAATGCTAATTCCATTACCTATTTAGGTATGTTACTATTTTGGGGGTATTATCTGCGTCACAACTAAATTGCTCAGTCTAGGTTTTTTTTTTAAATAATCATTCTTTTGCTTGGCTCGAGTCTCTCTGTGTAACAAAATATTTAATTGAAATCTCAGTTAAATCAATGGGCAAAAACTATAAACATCGAAGACGTCAAAGGAACTTCACTTTCTAAACTCCATGTTTAGAAACTCGCCATATACAGTAGCAAGAGTTGAATAAAAGGCCAATAAAAGTAACTGATCTGAGGACTCAGTAAATCAGATCCTGCCTCTGCATAGGGAAAAGCTCTCAGGAAAGCTCAGTTCAGCATTGATCAGAACTGATCCCATTTCATTCTATGTATATGCGCAAAAGGTTGAAGAAAAACAGGAAATTATACATTACAACAAAGGAAATGGCAGATTTCCTTGACTGCTATTGTCTTGGATGTTACCACCTACGCCATTGTGGCTTTCAATGACCAGGGTGAATCGGGTTTCCTAGAGAAAGGTCCCAGAGAGAAGTATATAGAACAATGAACAAAACAGATGACAAAATTTTCCTGTTTTTATTTGCAGAGAAGAAGAAATGACTCATGTTTGCTTGACAGCAGAATGAAAATTGAGCTTTTTCAGAATGTAAGAGTCTTTTTAAATAAACCAAAAGAACCAAGTGAAAAGTTCTCTTTGTACCCTATCTCTGGCCTTAAAACTGAGCCCAGACCTCTTTTTGGTCCATTTTACTTGTGATAAGATGCGTTTTAATTTACACTGTTTTTTTTGTTTTGTTTTTTTTGTTTTTTTTTATAATCCAGGCCACTTTAATTTATTGTATTAATGTTCTATTGGATCTATAATATTAATTATATAAATTATTTATAATATTAATTACAATGTTAATTTGTGTTTTGTATAAAACAACAACAATAACAATAATACAATAAAATATACAATATTAATATAATTAATATTGTATATTTTTTATCAATATTAGTTGCTTGCTTTTCAGAGGGGTTCAAGTCATTTCAGGTCACAGGTTTATATATATATATATATATATATATATATATATATATATATACATATATATATATATATATATATATATATATATAAAAGGGAAAATTAAAATAATAAATAATAAATAAAAATTATTGTCAAGCTGCTCTCTGGCCCAAAGTTTTTTTGGAATACAGGCCACTTGAATTTATTGTATTAATATTATATTCTAGCTATTGTATTAATTATAATATAATATTAATTTAATTACAGAATTCATTTGTATTAACAATAATGCATGTAATAATAATAAGAAGAAGAAAAGTATACTATATTGTATACTATATTTTACCATTCAATGTATTAATAATAATAATAATAATTGTAATAATTGAACTGTAGGATATTGTTGTGCAATATTAATATAATTAATATCTAAAAAATATTAGCCATTACAATTGTACTAACTGTAAAGCATGTAATACTACTACTACTAATAATAATAATAATAATAATAATTGAATGGTAGAATTTTGTTGTACAATATTAATTTCTAAAAATATTAAGTTTGATCAGTTTCAGAGGGGTTCAGGTTACTTGCTGCTCTTGATGAACAGTGTGAATCTTGTCATGGTTCTGAATATAGTATTTGGGATGTGTATTGACTTTGTTATCTGAAAAATAACTATTATACTTTTTAAAATGATTCTACAGGGAAAGTTTCTCTTTCTCTAAATCTCTTCAAACTCTTTTGCCCTTCTCTCTATTTCTCTCAAAATCTCTTCTCGTTATCCCTGTGATGTTGTGTGGGAGTAGCAGGTCTTCGTTATTAATTATCAGAGGAGCTCCCAGAAGCCTGTTATGAGGAGTGGGATACAGATCAGAGGGCACATCAGGTCAGCCCACTCATTTGGCCAGAAGCTCACAGTGCCGTAACCTCCCACATAATGTTTCTAGAGAGCACGTTTACCCCATCCATCCTTTGCATCATTTATCCTTCTTGATCCTTCCTTTCTCTCCTTCCCAAAAGGCTCAACACAAATAAAGAATATCTTAAGTACTTTTATAAAGCATACAATTGCACGGCACAATAAAAACTGCTACCTAATCCTGACAAATATACATACCATATGGAACACACACATAAAAGTCCAAATTAAACTCACAATAATATAGTAAGAGAGTTAGTAAAATAGGCTAATCATGTAAAAAATGAATGACAATACAATATTTTGAAACTTAAGTCACCTTTATAAATATATGGATATCATTGCATTAGATAAAAAATATCAAACCAAGTGGCATCTGCAAACAATTGTAGAGCTTTCTCAGAGACACTTTTCTGAGCGATTTTTAAAATTATTTTAATCAAGTGGTTATTTTTACTACTGTTTAAAAGCGTTCATAATTCTTTTAACTGGCATTGTTTTTATATTGCATTATACAATGAAAAGACATTTATACATTTTAAGTGTGAAGTGGACTTCTACTAACTACTGAAGGGAGTTATTCTCAGTTAAAGATAGGCTAGGCAATTTCAGGGAGGCTAGCATTAGCAAGCTAGCTTTGAAATCATTAGATCTCACCCTCCCTTCAGAGCGCTCCCCAAAGCCACGCCTCCTTCAAAACACATGAACGCGCACAGCCAGAGCAAAGTCTGCAAAGTGTCACAAGAGACAGCGTTAAATTACCTCACGTCTCAAAGCACATAACATTACAATAATAATGAACATAAACAACTTACAGAGCTCTGACTTGACTGCTGCAGATTCATTTGGGCGTTGATAGTGTTGCTAGAGAAACGCATAAATCTGAGTCTGAGGACATGAACAGCTTCAGGTAGAACATCACGGGTTGCCGTCTTGTAATTACGGTTACAACATGGCGTGAACGCAGCATAAGCTCATCGTTTTGGTTCATGAGGAAGTGTAAAAGGCAGCTGCTGTTTGTTTGTGGCACTCAGTGACTGTCTGTCTACAACCCTGCATAGCCTCATGGAACGTGCTGATGACGTGTGCGCAAGCAGCGTGCGCAGAGGTATGGAAATACATGACAGGCAGGTAAGAAATCATATCATTGTACTTGGATGTGAAGAGAGTTTCAACCAGAATAACAAAAAGTGTTTATTAAAAAAATTGCCTACCCTACCTTTAAGCAGTGTTTCTGAACTCCTTGAAATAACTTGATTGTAGTCTTGAGTTTACTTCCAAGAACTTACACGTCACAGTATTCCTCATTTAAATAATTCACACCCAAGGCATACATACAAAAGGATTGAAGCCTGGTTGAGTTGCATTAGTTTTGTGTTGAAAATCATGATTATGGTAAAGGCCGGGACATTTCTGAAACATGCTTAAAGAGGTTGACCAATCACAACACAGTCAGCTGACCAATCAGAGAACATTGCACTTTTCGGAAGGAGGTGCTTCATAGAGACTGGAACTAAACAGAGTATTACTGACAGACTGAGGAAGAGAAGTGCTGTAATAATGTAAAATATGTGAAAAATAATTTGTCTTTTGAACATTCAAGCATGAAAACCTATTCTTGTAGACCCCAAAAACAAAAATCAAATATTTTTGGGGCCATTGTATGTTTAGACCAGTGGTAGCGAACTCCAGTCCTGGAGAGCCAGTCCTGCAGAGTTCAGATCCAACACTGATAAAAACTCACCTGACTGTAGCTTCCTAGTAACCCTTCAGACCTTGATTAGCTTGTTGAGGTGTGTTTGATTAGGGCTGAAGCAAAACTCTGCAGGACTGTGACTCTCCAGGACCGACGTTCGCCACCCCTGTTTTAGACTTTTGGCCTGAAAAAGTCATATCAATTTTCTTTTTTTAATTATTAAGTCTTGCTTTTTTTCTTGCTTTTTTTAAGTTTTCCTACCATCTCAAGTCACCATTTACAAAGGGAAGTGAAGGTTTATGTATAGACACGCAGTCTTTCACATGCACATACACCACATGCTGTGTTTAGGAGTGGTTTCAGAGAGCCTAACCGCTCCTTTCATCCCAGATCTAGTTCCGCCCTGGTCTTTCCAACTAAACCACTGCGATGTCAGCCACACTAACAAGCTGTAAACCTCTCATCTTTGTTCTCTCTCTCTCTCTCTCTCTCTTAGACAATAGTGGTTAGGAAAGCAACAGTCTTTCCTCTGATTTAACTATGAGATTTGTTGACTTACCACTACAAACAGAATCAAACAGATGCAGTTGCAGAAGCAAACATGACATCAGTGCACTAGCTGTATGCCTGGCCAGGGCAGCAGGACTGTGGCAAGGCTTAAAATAGAAACTCCATTGCCTTTATCAGCCTTATAATCAAGCTGCAGATGACGAGAGAGAGAGAGAGAGAGAGAGAGAGAGAGAGAGACAGAAGACTAAGAGAATTGGAAAGACTGTAGTATAGCCTACCTGTTGCAAAGATTTACTGCATGCACACAGTGCCACAAGCTCATATAGAAAGGAACAGAACATACTATAATGACTACTATATAAATTCTAAATTATATAAAATAAAATTACTATAAATTGTATACAAATTATATATGCAACATATAAATATAGAAAAAAATATTGTTATAGAGATTAACAAAATAAAAGACAAAAAAGTTACTCAAGTCTCAAGCAAGAAGCAATTTGTTCACTACGAGAAACTGCTCCGATATGTGACAGTCTCAGTCGATAAAAAATATTTAATGTTTAATATATGAAGTAGGATATTGAACCAATGAAATTTCAAAATAGAAACCAAACTAATGACAAAATGTGTGCCCTGCAGGTTACATCGATACGCTAGTAGGTGGCAACAAGTGACTGCCTCCATAAGTCTGTCATTGAATCATTCATTGAACTAAGTCATTCAAAACAGGAGTTTATTTAGAACCAAAACAAGCAACTGCCATTTTAAGGGAGTCATTGAATCATCCACTTAACTGATTTATTCCAAAAATGGTAGCTGCACCCAAAATTGCGTACTGTCTTTGAAGGTATTACATTTTATGAAGAACTTACTATGTAAACATCAAAATGTATTTGTTTACAAATTGTGTGCTAGTGTTTTAAGTTCATAACTACCATAGTATTTTTTCCTACTATGGTAGTCAATGAGGGGCGAGATCTACTTGGTTACAAACATTCTTCCAAATATCTTCCTTTGTGTACAGCAGAACAAAGAAATTTACACAGGTTTGTAACAACTTGAGGGTGAGTAAATGATGACAGAATTTTCATTTTTGGGTGAACTATCCCTTTAAACATTTATTAATAGCTAATCTGCCCGTTATCATAAACAACAAAAGTTGTTGGCGTTTTATTACCTCTAGCGTTCATTTCACATGTAAACTGCAGTGGACTGTATGTATAAACTTGTTTTTAAAGTTTACAAAAATGTAGGTAGAGGTATGGGGGTTTTTTTCCAACAAGCCAAGGTTGTTTTAATGAATATATGAAATTGGACATACTACTCTTTTCACATACTGTTATATAGTAGGTAAGTTGGCATATTTGAATGCAGAGACTGATTCATTTAGGAACGATACAAGTGACTGCCGTTAGGAGTGAGTCATTGAATCATTCACTCAAGCAATTCATTCAAAAACACTGTTTCATTCAGTAATTGTAACGTACGGGAGCGTGACAGCGGAGTTGTGGATCCACGTGCAAGCTTTATTAACAAGAATAGCGTAGTCGAACAGGCAGTAGGTCAATCACCAGCAAACAGTAACAGGAAGGGCAAAGCAAAAGAGTAATCCAAAAACACAGGCAATGGTCATGGCAGGCAGCGAACGATCATAAAACAAGGAATCAGTCCAGGGTCAAAAAACACAGGCTAGGCAAGGCAGAGCAAGGAAACAAGGATAACAATGCGAACATAAGACTAAACAATACTCAGTCAAGTGTGTGTGTTAGAATGTAGCTTATAAAGTGTCACTGATGGGAAATGGGTGTGAGTGTGTGATTAGTTCCTAGATGGGGAATTGTAGGAAATGGAGTCCACATGTTACAGTAATGCTACTAACTGTGTGTTACTCAGAGCATTGAATTGATTGTGTGATATTGTAGAATGGACGGACAAAATTGTGTGTTGCTGGAATTGTATCATACCATGTTGTAACACTGACAGTGCAGACAATATACAGAAGCCTTCTGTCAATCACACACATCTGGGGTATATTGCCACCCTGCTTTAGACACCAAACAGGGGCACCACTTAGTGTGACTAAAGCATGTGGAAACTTAAAGCAACTTCACATTTCTCATTTCACGCCTTTCTATCCACCGCTATCCCATAACTCACCAGGACGGCTCAAGGGAGGGGCAGAGCAGGTGCACTGCACATGAAAGGCCAGAACAAAGGGCCGTCCAATCACAGAGCGTGGTGACCTGGGCCCCGAGGATGATGGGACCTGGTCAATGTCACCCTAAAATGTCTGTTACTGCTATCAGGGTCAAAACAAGTATGTGTTAATGGGAATCACAGATCTCACGCTGAGATGGAATGCAGTTTGTCGCACCTGTCTTACCGATAACCGCTAACATTCCATCTGTGTTGTTTACAAGGAGTAAAGTTGCAACGCTAACGTCTTGCTATTACACACGCTACAAAGGGTTCAGCAGAGACTTTTTTGTTTATTTTAGTAAAATTATATTGCAGTTAATTCCAATATATCAAGTCTTTTTGGAGAGAGGTTCGGATGATTAACTGGAGATGAGAGAAGGCGTAGTAAATTAGGCCTGCCCTAAAATAACTCAACCTTCAATGTCGGAGGCATTTTATGACCCTCCAGAGAGTGAAAGAATTAGTTCTCTTTCCTTTAGACTTCTCTTGCCCTCAGCTTAACAGACAGTCCTGTAATAATTAATTACACTCATTATTACTCAATGTGTCCGTCCTCACTGTAAGCAGAGATATTCCCCCAAAGTCAAGGTTTTTAAAGTGTTATAAGCTATCATCTATCTACATTTAATTTCTGAGTGCTCAGTGAGTCAAATTGTTGGGTATTTTTTTTTCCCTTGCTTTTGAAATGAAACTCCATTGAAACCCTTTTCAAACTCGCTAGTTCATTTAATGTGTCTGCTAATAATCTCCAACAGTGGAAATACATGCATGAAGGACAATGCTGTCACTTTTGTTTTTCCCTGAACACCACATTTCAAATCACTATTCATTCTGTGGTAGAAATTGCATGTTAAACATATCTGAAATAAAATGCTAACTCCCTCATCTTGCTAAAGCTAACTAGCACCACACATAATGCAGTATTTTCCCACTTTTCCCACTATTTCTTTCGGTTGCAGCTTGACTGGAATTGGCACAATCAAAATATTACAGTTTTAAATATTATGATATTTGCATTGAATGTTCTTTGTTTTCTTTACACATCATGTCTCACATATCAAATCAAGAATGCACTTCACTGACACTGTTGTCTCCATGGTAACTAAGTACACTAGGCTTAAAAAAACATTTGGATTGAATTTTTAGTTTGTGGTTGAAATGATGACACTAGTCATAATTTGTGTTAAAATGTATATTAATTATTTTTTAAATGTGATTAATAGGCCACACAATATATTAGGTGTCTTTACTATGTACTTACATAAAAAATGTACTTATTGTTCATGTTGTATTGCAAAACACTTTTGCTGCTATTGAGGTGAGATACAGGAAATGGTGGATTAAGGTGTAAGGGAAGGGTCAACAGATGTAATTATAGAAATTAACTATGTAATTACATGCAGTAATTTAAATGTAACTACAATGAAAAAACATGTACATGTACACAATAACTGCATTTTATCAAATGATTAATTTAAAAGTTAGTACATAAAGACACTTAAAAAGTGGGACTAATTAGTATTGTTATAATGGGTTTTCATATTTTAACAGAAAAAAGTAAAACAATAATATTATATTTTATGTAAGCAATAAGGTACGAGAGGCTGTGCTGTATCAAGAATAAGTCACGGCTGAAGGGCGTTGTGCCTGCAACCTCTTAAGCCGTGACTTATTCACGATATAGCACTAGCCTCCAGTACCTTATTGCTTTTATAAAACAGTTACCACACAATACAAATATTAAAGCCAGAAATATGTATCAATTCAACTTTCATGAAGTAAACTTTTTCTAAAAGCCTTCCTTCCAGAGGAAAAAATACTCCCTGACCGTGAACAGCAACAGAAGTTACATTTTCACGCCATTAGATGGCGGCAAAGACTGTCTTTATAAGTGTGTCAGTCAGTAGGGAAGACTTTTACATTGAAAAGACTGAATTGTTGTGAACATGGAACAAGACGCAACTGACAAATGCTTTGACTAGTGCTGTCAGTCACGGGAAAACCCCTTAATTGTTAAAAGGACAAGATAATACATCGGACATTTAAACATATTTTTTATTATGAACATAGGACTGACCTGAAGGAAAATGCTAAATCTGAATGCAGGTAATAAACTCACTCACTCGATCTCTTTCTCACAATACTCTTCTACATAATACAGTAAGCTTCAATGAAAAATATCAATTGGGAACATACAGTTTACGTTGCTAAGAGTGGTTGCTAAGGGTGTTGTGTAGTGATACACAGAACCGTTGGGTGAAGCTGTCATAGCCATGTTTTATCGTGAATAAAACACAGCTATTGACCAGAGCTATTGATCAGAATCAAGGACAGGAACTAAACGTTTTATAAGCAATAAAGTACGAAAGGCTGTGCTGTATCGTGAATAACGCTTCGCGTCGTGCCTAACAACGCCCTTCAGCCGTGATTTATTCACGATACAGCACTAGCCTCGAGTACCTTATTGCTTTTATAAAACGGTTACCACACAATACAAATATTAAAGCCAGAAATATGTATCAATGCAACTTTCATAAAGTAAACTTTTTCAAAAAGCTTTCCTTCCACCGGAAAAAAATAGTCCCTGACCGTGAACGGCAACAGAAGTTACATTTTTGACCAATCAGAATCAAGGACAGGAACTAACCGTTTTATAAATGTATTTATAATTATTTTATAATGTATAAATATTTATACTTTATATTAATTATAACTAATTATACTATTATTACAACTAACAATTAGCTAATATTTATAAAAAAGGCAAAACATTTTCCAAGACAGTTTTAAAGGTACACTATGTAAATTTTTTGTTGTTGTTGTTGTTGTTCAAAATTACCAGTCAATACATCATCAATCCTTCTTCCAAAACATGTTTTGTCTTACGCTGATTCACTATGGTAAGCCTATTACAAGTGTTTATATTTTAAACCTGAAGGGATGTTTTTTGCTGGAAATTGCATACATACATCACTCGCCTTTGGGGGTTTGTCAAATTCGTAAATAGAGAAAAGTTGCCCCGGCTCCTTTGAAAATGTATGGTGTATGGTGTGAGAATGGCATAGGTTAGTTGTCACAGCGTGCGAGAAAGGTTGACATGATTTAGCACACTAAATCTCCAACCTCTGGGAAATCACCCATTTTAAAAAAAAGTCAAACAGAGGAGAGTCGTCTGGCAAAAAGAGAATGCGACAGAGCTCGTAATAAAACCAGAATCAACATTGGCTTGGCTTTCTGAATATGGCGAGAACTGAGGAATTTGAAATGTTGTAAAACACTCTTCTATACAATGGCGTTTTTAGTACTCAACAGGTGAGTAAGGTATTTTATTGAACAGATAAACTCCCATATGTAGTTCTCTAACAGAGTTCATTGTAAAGCATTATCTATTGTGAAATGTCATTTGGTTGTTGTAGCACTGCGCTGGAATTTATTTTCAAGGAAATACCGTGTCTAATAATGAGTAAAGCTACAGTAATGTCTTCAGCTAGTCAGCTTGAGATCCTTTCCATCTCAACTGGTTATATCTCTTTAGCCAGGTAGTGAATGTTTTATGAGCAGTAGGATAACCGTAATTATCCACACAGTCACGCAGAGCTGAAGCACAACCAAAACTATGTTCTTCTGCAAAATGCATGTAGTTTTGTTTTTTAACCACTAGAGGGCCAGAAGTTGCATAGTGTACCTTAAATGTGACTTTCATTAAACAAAAAATAAAAAGACACAATCTGTAGTATACAAATCAAATCAACCCCTAGGAGACAGAACTGCTAGAGTTAAAGAGACATCCATAAAGGTTTAAGTAAGCAGACAAATAGCTGTGTGACTGTCAGCTGGTCTCATCTCCATTCTGCCAGCACACAGCAGCAGTAGAAGGATGAGTATGACATGTGTGAAGGGCCACTGCTGCTGAGAGATGGAGCAAACCACAGATGCATTTGCACAGACTTATCACACTTTTTCGCACACGTTTTCTCTCTCAAACACATAGAGGCACAAAATCTGTCAGTTTTTTTTTCATATCTTCACATCCACATGCCTTATAAATAGCACAGAAACGAATGATGCAGTACATTGTACATGTTGTTGCAGGCTTAGAATGATTTCTTCTTTTAGCAGGTGGCAAAACTCAGTCGCCAGAGTTTAATTTACCAATCCGATCACTCAACAGGCAGTTCTGTAGGATTGCACAGACCATCAACAAGTGTCTGAGGATAAGGGCTTCTTTTAATTCCAAGTGCATATTTAACCATACAACCAAAGAGGGTCTAATGCAAAAGACTCCCCATGTATTGTGTTTTCAGATAAGTGTGCTGGTGAATGCAGGTAAGTTGTTTACCTACCGCTATGGAAATGTAGACAGCTCTGTTACTTTAAAATCTGATGCTGTTGCTTAGAGACCATGTTCTGCGTCAAGCCTGAAATGGCTCCCAATATAGAGCACAATAGCTTTCGTTCTGTTCAGCTCCACCCCTGTCTGCACTCTTATTGATTGATCTCCAAATGGATTAAATCTAAGATTAGATCACTGGTACGTATGTAAGCTCATCATTACGGGGGTACTATGATTCATGACATACTCTGATCCATACCAGGCCACAAGTGTGAAATCGACCCACGCTGCTCTTATTGTCAGAGTTCATCATATCCTAACACAGTTTGACAAGAAATATGTACTTCAAGCTACACGCTTCAGATCAAAAGGTCTGCTGTGGTGGACGTGTCTTTCATATGATCTCACATCATTAAAATGTCTTAATCACTGGTTAGAGCAGGCCACTCACTGTGTCTTTCTTTCGTTTCTGAGAAACCAACAAATTACAAAAGAAGCTTTTCAGTTTTTAGAGTCCAACAGGAAGCTCGTGAAAGGACATCTCATGAATGTACTATCCTATTTGTGCAAGGATGTGTGAAGCTTTCAGTGTTTCCTCTTTCAGGCACATTACACTTCCCCATCCAAGTTTCTCTCTCACAATAACAGCTACCAAATCCCTGCCCACACTCCAGTACTTCACAATGAAGAATCAACAGGGATATGCAAGTTAGCAAAAAAGTGCATTGTTTTATATATACTATATATATATAATATATAGGCCCATATGTAAAAGCAGTTGAAAGCAGTTCTGTCATGAACTGCTCTCAGAGTGTTTGACATGATAATGGATATGTTTTTGGCGGAATATCTGCTACACTGCTGCTGCTGCAGAGCAAGTACAGGACTTGCTACTGTCAATACATACACGACAGGCTGCTGTGAGCAAGTAAGACATGCTGCTGCTGCTGTACAAAATACACTGATTAGGCATAACATTATGACCACTGACAGGTGAAGTGAATAACAATGATTATCTCTTCATAATGGCACCTGTTAGTGGGTGGGGTATATTAGGCAGCAAGTGAACACTTTGTCCTCAAAGTTGATGTGTTAGAAGCAGGAAAAATGGGCAAACATAAGGATTTGAGCGAGCTTGACAAGAGCCAAATTGTGATGGCTAGACGACTGGGTCAGAGCATTTCCAAAAACTGCAGCTCTTGTGTGGTGTTCCCGGTCTGCAGTGGGCAGTATCTATCAAAAATGGTCCAAGGAAGGAACAGTGGTGAACCGGCAACAGGGTCATGGGCGGCCAAGGCTCATTAATGCACGTGGGGAGCGAAGGCTGGCCCGTGTGGTCCAATCCAACAGACGAGCTACTGTTGCTCAAATTGCTCAAGAAGTTATTTCTGGTTCTGATAGAAAGGTGTCAGAAAATATAGTGCATTGCAGTATGTTGCGTATGGGGCAGCATAGCTGCAGACCAGTCAGGGTGCCCATGCTGACCCCTGTCCACTGCTGAAAGCGCCAACAGTGGGCACGTGAGCATCAGAACTCGACCACGGAGCAATGGAAGAAGGCGGCCTGGTCTGATGAATCACGCTTTCTTTTACATCACGTGGATGGCTGGGTGCGTGCACTTACCTGGGGAACACATGGCACCAGGATGCACTATGGGAAGAAGGCAAGCCGGCGGAGGCAATGTGATGCTTTGGTCAATATTCTGCTGGGAAACCTTGGGTCCTGCCATCCATGTGGATGTTACTTTGACACATACCACCTACCTAAGCATCGTTGCAGACCATGTACACTCTTTCATGGAAACGGTATTCCCTGATGGCTGTGGCCTCTTTCAGCAGGATAATGTGCCCTGCCACAAAGCAAAAATGCTTCAGGAATGGTTTGCGGAGCACAACAACAAGTTTGAGGTGTTGACTTGACCTCCAAATTCCCCAGATCTCAATCTAATCGAGCATCTGTGGGATGTGCTGAACAAACAAGTCCGATCCACCTCGCAGCTTATGGGACTTAAAGGATCTGCTGCTAACATCTTGATGCCAGATACCACAGCACACCTTCAGGGGTCTAGTGGAGTCCATGCCTCGACGGGTCAGGGCTGTTTTGGCAGCAAAAGAGGGACCAACACAATATTAGGAAGGTGGTCATAATGTTATGCCTGATCGGTATGGCATACATGAATTACCCATAGCAGATCTATACAGGTGGAGCTGGGGAAGGTGGAGGGTTTTTGAAAGTGCACTGCAACTGCAACAGCAAATGCTGACCGAGTATTTGAAGGTTGAGCAGCGAGCTTATTGGTTACTGATACAGCAGGAACTAATCAGCTGTGCCCTAGAATGATGTTATTACAAGCAGATTGAGTTAAGGATTTATCAGCCTGTGCCATCCAGAGTTCCATGACAGAACTTTGTATTTGTGCTGCAGCATTTATTTGAAGCAGAAATTACTTTCAGTTTTTATACTTCAAAATTTTATGTTCAGTTCAACATGTTATTTGTCATTCCTTTGTAATTATTTGCTAGCAATTTGAGTTAAAATTGTTTTAACATTTTTTAGTGTATGTTTTTACTTTGATGCTTTAAATTATCTACATATTCGACAAAACTTGCCTCTGAGACACTAACTCCTAATACTAAACCCATGCATAAGTCTATAAGAATTTCAAAATATATCAAATATTGGTAACACACACTTCACAATAAGGTTGCATTTATTAACATAAGCTACAGTATTTATTAATCTTTGTTAGTTAATAAAAATACTGTCGTTCATTGTTTCATAGTTCAAGGTGCATTAATTAATGTTAACAAATACAACATTTGATTTTAATAATGTATTAGTAAATGTTGAAATTATCATTAACTAAGATTAATAAATGCAGTAGAAGTATTGCTAATTCTTAGTTTGTGTTAACCTTATTGTAAAGTGTTCGCCAAATATTAGAAAATGTTATCAAATGGTAGATAAAACAGTAATTTTGCATTTTTCATGCATTTTTGCACATTTTATTTTTGTCATATTCAGTGCTATTTTTGCCCCAAGCCCTGGTCGTTTTTGACTGTTGAATAAAAAAAGATAGAATGTAATGTCTAGTTTTGCTGAGTAAGTGATTTGTCTGTCACAGAGTCTTGTTTTGTAAGTCCACTTGCACAATAACACAATTCAGTGCTCCTTACAGAGAGGCAAACAAATACTGTTATGAAGCCACTCACCGTAGCCCCAGACTGAGTGGCCTGGCCTGATTAGAGTTTTAAAGGGAAAGAGATGACCTCTCCTGCCCCATCCTGATGGCCCATAGGATCTGTGTGTCATGTAGTCGTCACAGCCTTCACCTAAAGCTGTTATTACATATGGGAGAAAAACATGTTTACTGTGTGGAACAGAGGGAAAAAAAATTTAAAAAAATACAGAGATTCATGTTTCAATGTTATATTAAAATATACCATAACACTGTACTGATAATCATGTGATAAATAATCTAGACTGTATCTTTGACGTTATGATTGGCCATAGATTTATATATATATATATATATATATATATATATATATATATTCGTAATGGTCCCATTTACAGTTATATCAACAGTTTATGGTGCACTTACCACTCCTGATCTTCATAAAGAAGTCACTCCTCTGTTGCAATATTCATCTGCGATCATTCCAGCACACACACCTCATTCATACACACATACACTGAGGATTCCTGTCAGAAAGTCACCAGCAGAGGAAGTGGTGTCTAATGGACATCTGAAGTTTAAAGGTCTCTGAACATTGTCTGAGGATATGAAAAAGTCATGCTCTCACAATTCCTCTTTCCCCATCTCAGTGGTTTAAAAGGATTGAAACACAGCAGTGATGTGGGGACTGAGTCATTGGCTGCCTCTCAGTTACTGTCACACATTACAGCACGTTCACAGTCCTACGCTACTGTCAGAAAACTCACGGTTTGAACATATTTCGATGACACCTTCTATGAAACCTGTGTAATAAAAAGCATAATAAAACAAGTCCTTGAATTTGATTGGCTGAGTGACTTCCAAGCGTGCTGATATTGAATGCAATTTTTTTTTTTCCCATTCATTTTTTTTAAGTCTTTGTTAAAGTGTTACAGCTACAAGGTGAATCACAACATTAAAAACTTTGATTTAAAGCAAAAAAAAGTATATGAAAATCAGGCAAAAAGACAAAGATGCAAGACTTAACAGCTTTAGTGAGAGAAAGAACTACAATCTCAATTTCTATACACTAAATATACAGGTGCTGGTCATATAATTAGAATATCATCAAAAAGTTGATTTATTTCACTAATTCCATTCAAAAAGTGAAACTTGTATATTATATTCATTCATTACACACAGACTGATATATTTCAAATGTTTATTTCTTTTAATTTTGATGATTATAACTGACAACTAAGGAAAATCCCAAATTCAGTATCTCAGAAAATTAGAATATTGTGAAAAGGTTCAATATTGAAGACACCTGGTGCCACACTCTAATCAGCTAATTAACTCAAAACACCTGCAAAGGCCTTTAAATGGTCTCTTAGTCTAGTTCTGTAGGCTACACAATCATGGGGAAGACTGCTGACTTGACAGTTGTCCAAAAGACGACCATTGACACCTTGCACAAGGAGGGCAAGACACAAAAGGTCATTGCAAAAGAGGCTGGCTGTTCACAGAGCTCTGTGTCCAAGCACATTAATAGAGAGGCGAAGGGAAGGAAAAGATGTGGTAGAAAAAAGTGTACAAGCAATAGGGATAACCACACCCTGGAGAGTTTGGGGTGCCAGGTCATCTGCTGGTGTTGGTCCACTGTGTTTTCTGAGGTCCAAGGTCAACGCAGCCGTATACGAGGAAGTTTTAGAGCACTTCATGCTTCCTGCTGCTGACCAACTTTATGGAGATGCAGATTTCATTTTCCAACAGGACTTGGCACCTGCACACAGTGCCAAAGTTACCAGTACCTGGATTAAGGACCATGGTATCCCTGTTCTTAATTGGCCAGCAAACTCGCCTGACCTTAACCCCATAGAAAATCTATGGGGTATTGTGAAGAGGAAGATGCGATATGCCAGACCCAACAATGCAGAAGAGCTGAAGGCCACTATCAGAGCAACCTGGGCTCTTATAACACCTGAGCAGTGCCACAGACTGATCGACTCCATGCCACGCCGCATTGCTGCAGTAATTCAGGCAAAAGGAGCCCCAACTAAGTATTGAGTGCTGTACATGCTCATACTTTTCATGTTCATACTTTTCAGTTGGCCAAGATTTCTAAAAATCCTTTCTTTGTATTGGTCTTAAGTAATATTCTAATTTTCTGAGATACTGAATTTGGGATTTTCCTTAGTTGTCAGTTATAATCATCAAAATTAAAAGAAATAAACATTTGAAATATATCAGTCTGTGTGTAATGAATGAATATAATATACAAGTTTCACTTTTTGAATGGAATTAGTGAAATAAATAAACTTTTTGATGATATTCTAATTATATGACCAGCACCTGTGTGTATATATATATATATATATATATATATATATATATATATATATATATATACCCAGGTGAAAAAAAAGTACACTTCTATAATGTACTTAAAGTGCTCTATTTTCATGCACTAATTTTGTACTTAATATACTAAAAATTCTTTTTACATACATTTTTTAAACACAGAGATAATATATTAAAAGCACATTTTAGTTCATATTTCATGGTGTCTCAAAATAGCACAGTTGAGTACACTTAGATGTTTTTAAGATTATCTTAAGAAGTACTAAAGAAGACTTTTTAGTATATTGAGTACAAAATTTGTGCACGAAAATAGAGCACTTTAAGTACATTATAGAAATGTTCTTTTTTTTCACCTGGGTATACAGAGCTGGGTAGTAACGGATTACATGTAATCTGGATTATGTAATCAGATTCCAAAAATCAAGTACTTGTAATTAGAGTAAACTACTTTTTAAAATACTCGTAATCAGACTACAGTTACTTTTTTATGGATTACATGATTACATATTATTTACACAATGGCGGTAAGTTGTTCACAATTCATTGATTCTCCTAATTTTTTATTTTTTTAACGTTGATATTTTTTTTATAAAAAAATATAAACGTTTAAAAATATATATAGGTTTATTATGGATTTTTTCATAATAAACCTGCTGCTTATATACGTTCGTGATTCTTCAAGTTTTTCCGGCGGTGAGGGGGAAATATATATGAAATATAGATGAATATATGTGAAATATATGTATATAATAATAATAATAATATATGAAATATAGATGAAATATTTGATGTAGCAGTGATATTGCTGTGAATTTCATGTTTTTCAATATTTGTTTTTGTAATGTTGCTGTTTTCTAAATTTACTTAATTTTAAGTAAATATATTATAAAATCATAAGATGTGATATTGTTTTATTCAATGTTACTATCAGCAAACACTAACAGGTACATTAATGTTAGTATTTTGAAGTATTAACTGTCCGTACATTGCACTTTAAAAAGAATCTGTTGAGGCTCTTGTTGGTGAATAGAATATATTTTCTGGAATATATTTTTTCTTTGTATCTGTCAAAATAGTACAAGATTATCCTACAATATATGTGACATCAAATAAGAGTTAGCACAAAAGTAATCTAAATGTAATCCAAAAGTAGTCAGATTACATTACCAAAAATGTGTAATCTAAGAGATTATATTACTGATTACAAATTTTGTCATGTACTTTGTAATCAGTAACTGATTACAATTCATAAGTAATCTACCCAGCTCTGTATGTATATATATGTACACACATACTAAAGTGTTTTGTATCTTTTGGCACAATTTGTTTCGATTCTCTGATTGGTGGAGATTTCTCAGCAGAGATTTTTCAGCAAGAATTCTACTGCTGAGCATGATTATTAAAAAAATTATAACCTTAAATAAAGTGGACTGATGGCTTCAACAGAGGCATATAACAAGCAGTGTGTAAATTTTAACGGCATCTAGCGGTGAGGTTGCGAGCTGCAACCAACGGCAGCCCACCCCTCCCTTTCGAAGCAAAACAGAGAAGCTACAGTGGCCGCAAGTCAAAGATGTCGTTGTCTGAGACAGCAGAGAGCACGTTAGCCAGTCAAGCAGTGAAGTTTCTTCTTACTTCTAACAAACAACGGTCTCTGCTTCTAATAAACCAGACAACTACTACTACTACTTCTTCTTCGTGCATATTCAACGTAGTGACGATGCAAGCTGCCTCTAAAAACACTAACGATTTAGAAGAACAACAACATAGTGATGAAACACGCTTTGTAGAGCAGTTTGTCCGTTCAGGGTTACTGTAGAAACATGCCGGCACAAAATGACGACTTGACATGGAGGGGGGACCCGCGGTGTATGAGATAGAAATGGCTCATTCTAAGGTAGTAAAAACAAAATGGTTCATTATGTAAGGTCTTTAAACACCACTGAAAACATAGTTATGTATATTATATTGCATTTATGTCAATAGATCCTCCCAAATTTTACACATTGCACCTTTAACAGCCTTGTAGCTCACAAAACGTCTGTTTATAAAGGTTTATAAGTTATTATTAAAAATCAATTCCCCAATGGAGAAAACTGTGTGATTTTTACTTCCAGAACCCAACTGTTGCAAACACTTTTCAAACTATTTCTGCAAGTTAAATTGTTCAGACAGTAGGTGCTGGCAAATGACCATCTTTATGATTGAGGCATTGAATCATTTACTCAAGCAATTCATTCAAAACACTGATTTATTCAGGAACGAAATGACACTGCTGCTTAGAAGTCAGTGACGGAAGATTTTGTAAGCTGTAAGCTACATGTGATGCACAGTTTGAACCAGCATCTCAGCATTATCATGAAATGGAAAAGTACATTGTTACTACCCTGAAAGCTTTCAGTTCTCGCTTTTTCACAGAGAAATACCTTCAAGTAATAATAAGGAATACCCAAGAATGAAAATGAATCAACATACTCCCCCGTGTCATTTCCAAATCCTTTTTTTTATTCTGTAGAACACTAAATATTTTTTAAAAAATCTCATTGCAGCTCTTTGACATAGAACAATGGTTCCCTGGCCACATTTACCATATTAAGTGCTGTTATAAATAGCACTTATGTTTTGACATTCTGACACACAATTGTAAGAATGAGTCATTTGAATTGCCATTGTATATCCAAAGAAAATTCTAGACTTGCTGGAATATGTTGTTCTTACATTTCCAACTCACACAAATCTGTGGTGAGAATGATCCTGGGTTCACGAGGACTTTAGTTGGCAGTATGGCGATGACACTGCCCCCTCAAGCCATCTGACTGGAGAATCGTACACCTGCTGGGCTTCATCAGGCAAAAGCTGCTCTATGCCGGGCATGCTACACATTGTACAGAAAATGTTATGTTTAATGAGAGTCAACAGAACCACAGACCTTCTGACTATGTATGCATTAGCGGTATTAAAATACACTACCCGGGGAAATTTTTCGCCATATGTCTCACCTGTTTTAGTCATCTGTCCCACTGAGCTGTCCCTGTGATATTTTTTAGTTACCAGTAATTTCTTGACTTTCATCACACGTTCTGTCAGAACTGCTGAAACATGATTAATTATCATCCAGACACTATGAGTGTGACTATGTCGATCTGGGGACCGAAAGTGTGAGATTTTTTTTTTTTTTTTTTTTTTTTTACAAAAAAATGTACTACTTACTCATCTCTTAACAAATTTGATGAGCTGTAATGCTTTTCATTTAAATATATGCATTTACTGAGGTTTTTAATGTAATGTTCGCAGATCCAACTTAAATAGTTATCTTCTAATTAGACTTTATTCATAGATGTGAACTGCTGCATATGCATTTATAACATAGTTAATTACAGGACAAGCTTCAACCAAAAAGTAGCTAACTACAGTCAAACCAAAATTTATTCAGACACCTTGAACATTTCATTCATTATTACAGTTTATTCACTATAGTTTAAAAAAAAAATGGTAATAAAATATGCCATGATCTCAGGGTTAAACTGTGTCAGAAAAAAATTAATCTTAATTATGTCAGATAACACTTAAGCAAAACATGATCAGGTCAAAGTGTCTGAATAATTTTTGGTCCCAAATTTTTATCAATTTTACTGGTAGTCCACTGTATGAAGAATATTTGGGTATAATATGTCACAGTTTAATTTATTTTGCTATCCTCACTTACATAAATGAACTATAGTGTCCTGCACCCACTAGTAAAAAAATATAAAAAATTATTTCTAATGTCTGAATAATTTTTGGTTTGACTGTATATTGGAGTATTTAAGGCTTAAAAGCAAATTAATAATTTAATCAGAGCAGCAGCTATTTTCATTTTTTTTCAAAAAAAAAAAAAAAACAATGAAGGGTTTTGAATAAATGAACAAACTGACAGTTGGCCTTTCTATGTAAGCTTCTTTCTGCCATGGGATAAAAAAAAAGTAATAAATAATGTAATTGCGACTTTTTATATCACAATTCTGACTCTTTTTTTCAATTGCGAGTTTAAATCTCACAAAAACAAAAAAGTCAGAATTGTGAGTTATAAACTCACAACTGTGAGAAATAAATTCAGAACTGAGAGTTTATATCTCACAGTTACAAGAAATAAAGTCAGGATTGCAAGTTTATTTCTAACAGTTACAAAAAATAAAGTCAGAATTGCAACTAGCAGTTGTGAGACATAAACTCACAATTCTGACTTTATTTTTTTGTGAGATATAAGCTTGCAATTGCTTGTTATAAAGTCAGAAATGCAAAATATAAACTCATAATTTTAACTTTTTTCTCACAGTTACAAGAAATAAAGTCAGAATTGCAACTCACAATTCTGTCTTTATTTCTCGTAATTGTGAGATATTAATTGCGAGGGGAAAAGTCATAATTGTGAGATAAAAAGTCGTAATTACTTTTTTTTCAGTGGCAGAAACAAGCTTCCATATCTTTCAAACTTGAACAGGTAAATTCATAGTAAGTAGAACAACTACAAACTTTGTTTACATATATCCAAGTCAAAAACATATGAATTCGATTTGTGAATCATATTTTTAATCTGTTCATTTACATGAGCCAATTCACGGATGAATCAGACTTTCCAACACTAAACATGAGAAAGGACTGTTTAGGACAGGGGTGTCCAAACCTGGTCCTGGAGGGCCGCTGTTCTGCAGAGTTCAGCTCCAAAACACACCTGAACCAGCTAATCAAGGTCTTCAGACTCCCTAGAAACTTCCAGGCAAGTGTGTTGGAGCTGGATGGAGCTAAACTCTGCAGGACGTTGGCCCTGCAGGAGCCCTGGTTTAGCTGTATGAGAGAGGAAACCATTTAGAGTAGACAAACCAATTCACAATAATGAATTAGATTTTCCAATGCTAGACATAAGAGAGAACCATTTAGAACAAACCGATTTACGATGATAAAAAATTCCAGCGCTACATAATGAGAGAGAGGGCGGGCGCTAATTAATGCCGTTTTTATTTTTTACATAATTTTAAAATTGATTATTAAAATCTATCTGCGTACACTCATGACATATTAAGAAAGCAAGAGAGAATGAAAATAAATAAAGGTGTGCGTTTGTGTGCTGTTAAGTCAAATGTGTGTGTGCATGGGTGGGCGTGGGGGATATGGGTGAAAAGAAATCTGATTGGCTAGTTTAGTTTCATCGCTTTTTCCCCAAGCTTGCCACACGAGTCCTGAAAAGTGAAGCCAAAGCGTCTCGATCGCCCCCAGGTGGCTGGAAGCAGTATAGGTCATAAACCCCGCCGAGATTGAGATTGACAGCTTCTCTGAGCGAAGTAGTCACTGAGGTGCCAACGGATTTTTTTCTGGATCTTCGCAAGGTGATTGGAGCTTTAACTTTAATTTCTACATTTCCATAACTGCTTATTTCACACTGACATATTGAGTTGTTCTGAATTTGGGCGGGACATTGATATCACGGCTCCACTTCGCACTCACTACTCCAAGTTCACTACGCGCAGACTCTAGACTCAAGACGTCAGCGCCATATTGGCACATTGGCGGCTTTAGTTACTACAATGGAAGAGAGTGATGGTCAATCTTTTCTAATCGTCGCTGGTCTTGTGCTTTCAGCGCCTTCCAGTCCAATGGTCCTGACACCAGAGCCTGTTCACAACATGGCTGCTACATCAGAGCCTGTTCATAACATGAATGGCACGTCAGAGCCTCCAGCTGTCATGGATGCCACGCCAGAGCCTCCAGCCTTTATGGAAGCCACGCCAGAGCCTCCAGCTGTCATGGATGCCATGCCAGAGCCTCCAGTCTTTATGGACGCCACGCCAGAGCCTCCAGTCGTCATGGACACCACTCCAGAGTCTTCAGCCATCATGGACGCCACGCCAGAGTCTTTAGCTGTCATGGACGCCATGTCAGTGTTTCTGGCTATCATGAACATTGCATCTGAAGCTACCAAGGCAGTCCCTAGGCATTGGAGACTGGCTTCCTGATTGGAGGACACACCACTGACATCGGTGCGAGCAGCTGGCATCTCTGCGGTGGTATCAAGTCTGGGGGTCTCAGAGGTGGTCCCACTATCGATTGCACTCCTTGTTACGGCATTGGCCATTTTGTGTGTTTGGGCCACACACTGCTCTACAGCCCATGAGTCCACTCCAGAGCCCACTCCTGTCCCAGAGCTCAGCCATGTGTCGGTTCCAGCCTGTGAACTTCCTGTCTGCCTTGATGCGACCATGGAGGTTGTCCCAGAATTTCATGTCTGTCCTGACATGATCACAGAGGCCATCCCCGAGTTTCCTATCATGATGTGACGGTCATATGCATTTTCAACTACCTCTGGAAATGGTCAAAAGTTGACAAGCTCAAATGTTTTAGACGCTGTTTACACCTGTATTTAGCATTGTCCACAACAATCGACCAAAACACATCTTAATACCAGGGGGGTATTCCAGAAAGCAAGTTTAACTTACCGTCACATATACCCTGAACTCTCAGTTGATTAACCCAAATCTTGCTTACTCGAGGTATGCTGGTTCCAAAAACACGTCCGGGAGTAAGTTCAGCCAACCCAGAGTATGTTCCCAGTTAACACACAAGACATTCTCAACAGAGCGACGAATCAATGGAAACAGACGCTAAGAAAAAGCGTGCCATTCTACTTTCTTCTTCTTTTGTTTAATGCCGATTAACATAACCTACGTAGTGCATATCACCACCACATTTGGTGGTTGTGCAATCATTTTTTCAATCTATTCATTTAATTAATGAATTCCAGAGCAGGTTATGTTCAGAGAGTAAGTTGCTATGGCTACTTACATACCCTGAAAGTTACCCGCTTACTTACTCTTAAACATACCCAGGTATGTCACATAACCTGCTTTCTGGAATACCCCCCAGGTGTTAACAGGGCCTGAGTTATATGGCCCTGGCCGTCTCAAGTCTGCACAAGTCACCTCTCGATACATCCTCGATAAAAGAGGTGGAGCAAGAACACATCTGGCTAGATGTGAACTTTGAATTCGAACAGTACTTGGGCAGCGACTGATTCTGTCATCATTTACTCATCCTCAAGTTGTTCCAAACCTGGCCCCTATTGACTTACATAGTATTTTTTTCTCCATACTATGGTAGTCAATTGGGCCCATCGACTGTTTGGTTACCCATATTCTTCAAAATATCATGTTCAGCAGAAGAAAGAAATTCATACAGGTTTGGAACAACCTGAGGGTGAAAAATTATTACAGAATTTTCATTTTTAGGTGAACTATTCCTTTAAATTAGAAGTCACTCTTTGTAGTTACTCTCCAACACTGATGATAAGCAGGTTAATGCAAAGACCTCAAAATAACAGCTTATGGTTGAGTTATTTTCGTACAGGAGCATCTTGTAAAATTATAGAGCAGTGCTTTTTTTTTTTTTTTTTTTGAGCTTGCTTCTCCATTTGCACTGTTCTCTGTTCTTCTTTCAAAAACAAGTTTTTTGTTCTTATGGCCTTGTTTGACTGAATTTCTGGCCTAGTGTATCTAGCACAGGTGTCAAATTAATACCTGCGTTAGATTTATTCTGGTGTGTAACCTCAAGTGTTGGTCTCCAGCCAGGAACACTGCGCTGATTCGCATGTCAACATGACACTACATTTTCTCAAGCTGAGAGGTTTTTCCCCCTGCTACCTCAGTAAATCCATCATCACGTTTGTTTGCAAGCCTTGCACATCAACAAAAATCCTAAATCCCCCAGGATCCATCTACACATATTCCCAATTCCATATTCTCCCCCTACTTTTGTCTGATGATGAAGAGATGCAGTGGGGAGTTTCTCTATGATGGATGACGTAGTTTATTGTGCTGTAGACGAGTGTTTGCGGTATGAGGGAGAAAGAGCTGGTTTGTGCAGGTGTACGGCTGCCACAGTAGTGTTTATCCTGGCTCTGTATTGTGTCTGGAAACGGGGGCTCTGACGGAGGTTAAATGTCCCCTGCGGCCTCAAAAACACTCTAGAACATGAGGCAAAGGAGGAGTCCAAGAAGAGAGAAGCTTAGCTGGTCCTCTTTTAGAGTGTTTCTTGAGAAGGATTTTTTTAAGGAACTTTGCTTTTAAAAATGTTTGATATATGAGCTCAGGTAAACAAAACTATGCTTGTCTTTTTGAGCTGAGATTGTTTTCCTATGATGAAGGTGAAGTGTTGCCTACAGTCTTAAAAATAAAGTTCTTTATTGCCATTGATGGGTCCATAAAGAACCTTTAACATCCATGGAACCCTTCCATTGCACAAAAGACACTTTATTTGGAAAAAGGTTCTTTAGATTATTAAAAATGTTCTTTATACTAAGAAAAAAAATGAATGTTCACTGAAAGGTTCTTTAGGGAACCCAGAATGGTTCTTCTATGGCATCTCTGCGAAAACCCCCTTTTGGAACCTTTATTTTTAAGAGTCTGTCATTTGATTCTGATGTACTGTATAGCCAAACAGTGTGCATTTACTAATAAAATATAACATATTTTAGAGTCTATGAGTTGTACAAGATAATGATGTATCATCTCAGCTAACAGGGAATGTTCTCAGAACTTATGAACAAAGTTATAAACAAACATTGTTCCAGTAACGTTAACAGTGAGTTCGTTCGAAGTTGTCTGGTCTTTAATAACGTTCTCAAAACGTTATAGCACAAAAACATTACTTATGCATCGTTCATGAAAAGTTTTTCTTCTTTTTTTTCAAATCATGCATTCCCTGCCAATCAAACCTATGACATTGGGGTTGTTAGCACCATGTTCTTCTGTTTGAGCTACAGGATTGCTCATAGAGCATTCTTCTGAATCATTTTAGTTGGATGTTCGTCTAACTTTTTAGAAAAAATATTACTACTTTCTAGTTTCCAATGTTTTGGAGAACAAATGGAACATTCCATTAATGTTTTCTCAAAAGTTCGCATAACCAAGGTTTTTTTTTTCTTTTTTTTTTCTTTTTTTTCTTTAAACTGGACGTTTTAAACATTCAGAAAACAATCAGAAATAATGTTTTCATAACTTGATGGCAGTGTTACAGATTATCTAAAATACATCTGATATGATTTTTTAATAATTTTTTTAAAAAGGTGTCATTAATGTAAAATGCTAAATGAAATTTTGTGTAAATATATGTTGTCAAATAATACATTTGAATAATTAAATGATGACAGTCCAATAAAATATCAGAATCCCACTCAACAAGATACATTTGAATTAGTGAAATTCTATGAATTATACACAATACTTTTAACTGAAGTGATATCATAATAGCAATAGACTCAATTCACATTAATTCTGCTCAATTGGCCTATGGGTTATAATGAATAATGGAGGTGTTTGAAATGTATGCAATACATGTAATTAAATAACAAGAGCAACTAGAGACGTTCCGTTCCAGTTTCGAAGGGGGCAAGAATCTAAGCTTAATTCTTTTCACTGAGAAAACAAAATTAAATAACTAAATAAATATTCACCTACATGAAGTACTGTGTCCCCCATTATATTAAATCACAAAAAAAGTGCTATGTTTCTTTAAAATTAATGCCATGGCTTGATAATTTCTTATTTAATGCAGTGACACTTTTACATTACAACATTTTTACGTGTGGCTTAGGAGTTCAAATAATATTGGATCCAGCGCATTTTGGCTGAATTGCATGTTTATTATGTCTGAGATAGTTCATTCTGCACAGAAGTATTTAGGCTATGCACCTGCTGCATTTCTTTCTCTACGATTTGAGGAAGAGGAAGACTGCCACCTACTGTTCAAATGACAAATAACTGAACATTAACCTGTAAAAAAACTTCTGTGTGATTTCAGAGTCTGCAGCCAGTATGACTTTAAAGACATGAATGATCAGTTATGCCTCATAACACGAAGGTCTTTCCCACTCCTACCGTCTGTCACTGATGACTGTTGGGAACGCAGTAGGACAGGGACCCTTTCATCCCTCCTGAGGACGGGTGGAGGATGCGATTAGCACCGATTATGTACAGATTTGTCATCGTCATAAATCCACAGCTGCCGGGGGATTCACATTTTTACATGTCACTTCAAACGCATTCCTGTCTGTCTCCGCCTGCTTTACAGCCTCTGTCCATATACTGACGGCTGCAGAAGAGGGTCACCCTTCTCCTGCACTTCTCCACCGAGATGTCACGTTTCACGTCATGCTGCCTGAATGCTTGTTAGGAGCAAATTGGAAGGCCAGCAGTCCTCCGTACAAGGTGTTGTCTGAACCCATGGGTTCTTTTTCATCTCTCAGAAGAGGACTATCCCTCCTCTTCTAGTTTTCATTTCCTTTCTTCTCCTCTCACCTTCTCCTTTCTTCCACGTCAAGCAGTTGGATGTGTGAGAGAGAGAGAGAGAGAGTGTGTGTGTGTGTGTGTGTTTGGTACAGGAGTACCCTACGTTAGAGTCCCCACAACGATAGAGCAACCAAAGACAAATATCCGAAATCCTGTCTTTGTGGGAAAAAGTTTTGGTCCCCTTGAGGAAAACAGCTTATAAATCATACAGAAAGGTTTTTTTGAAAAAATAAAAATGCATAAAGTTTTCGGTGATCGGTAGGTTAGGGAGATAGAATATACAGTTTGTACTGCATAAAAATCAATATGTCTACAGAAAGTCCCCATAAAACGTGTGTGTGTGTGTGTGTGTGTGTGTGTGTGTCTTCTCTTACCAGCTGTTTGCTATTCCTCATCCTGACTGCCTGGGAGTCTCCCTTGACCCAGTGTCCCCATCCTTTCAAAGATCTGCCTTGAGCTGCACTAATGAGACAATATTAATTTATTCACAATAGCTACACTTATCTTTTGTTTCGAATCAGTGTTTCGGAGCGCCAAAGTCACGTGATTTCAGTAAACGAGGCTTCGGTACGTCATAAGTGTTTCGAAATTTCAGTGGTTCACCACTGGGGGGCGTGACTTTGGCAGTTTGATACGCGATCCGAACCACTGATTCGAAACAAAAGATTCGTAAAGCTTCATGGAACTGTGTTTTGAAATCGGCCTTCACTAGATATTGTTGAAAAGATATAGTTTTTTTGTTTTTTGTTTTTTTGACGCACAAAAAGTATTCTCATGGCTTTATAACATTAAGATTGAACCAGTAGTCTGTTTTAAATATAGCTTTAGTAGCTTTATGGGCATTGAAAGTGTTAATTATCTTGCTGGCAATAGAGGCCTCACTGAGCCATTGAATTTCATCAAAAATATCTTAATTTGTGTTCTGAAGATGAACGAAAGTCTTACGGGTTTGGAATGACATGAGGGTGAGTAATTAATGACAGAATTTTCATTTTTGGGTGAACTAACCCTTTAACTGTTCCCTTACTAGCCTAAAGTAAAATATTGTTAAATACCATTTTTTTTTTTTTTTTTTTTTTTTGCAAGTAAAAAAAGAACAAATTTACTGTGAGAAAATGTAAATGGACATTCCCAGAATTCCCAGAACTTCACATTTGATGGTTTTTCATGTTTCATTATCTGTGCATTAGGGTTTTATGGTACAACTTGTTGTTAAATGAATGTTTATTGCATTATTTTGTTATGTGTGTTATATTTTGTGTGTATGTTACAGGTTGTTCTGTAAATATGTTTACATTTGTTACTGTATTTTTACAGTATTATTTAGTATAGTTTTTTCTTTCTTTCTGTAAAAACGACATTGTTCAGTTCTCGCACCTATTCTTTCTTTATTATTATTATTTTCCACATTTTAAAGTGATGGTAAAGTTCTAAAAACAAAAATAACACAAATGTAAGTATTAGAATTATGTAAGCATGGGAATTATGTAGTGCCCAATTTTTTTAGGTTCTTCACCCTTTGATAGATTAGTATTGTCACAGCCATATAAAAGGATACAAAAGACCTGCCTGTTCTGTAGTCTAAGTGAGACCCTTTTGTTTTAGACAAAGATGGTAATGATGATCACACATGTTCATCGCCACAATGAACCAAACCTCACGGGAAGTGTAAAGTTCAAAGGTCAGCAGGTCTCAAACAGGACTAGAATACAGTGGCAGATCAGGGGTAGAGTGGGCTTGACCTGCCCTGTGCCCTCCGACCTCCCTTCACCCTCCCTTTGCTGACTGTCTACTAATTCAATTTGTGGGAACCTTCAGCCAAATTCCATCTGGTGTTAGTGGGGTATTATGGGGCTTATGGAGCCCAATCCATAGGGATTATCCTGCTCTGAGTGGGTTGGTCCCAACAGCTATGACACTATTAGCTGTAAAACTAAACATACACAATCATCGGCCATTTTATTAGGTACACCTTGTTAGTAGTGGACCCCCTTTTGCCTTCAGAACTAAGATATATATATATATATATATATTTTCTATGGAACATATACATGAATACATTATGTTATTACATAATATACTACACTTTTTATTCACATTATGTTATTACATAATATACTATTTTTACACTTTACAATTATACTTTATATTTTCAATTACTATAAATATCTAATGTAAAAGAAAGACATTAAAATAAGCATTTTTATGTATAATAAGTATTTCTATGGGATATATATTCTATTATATGTCAATATTAATATAATTAGTTTTATAGAAAAAAATATAATAAAAACATTTTTATTATAATTTAAATTTTCATGAATCGCCGACAAATTCACCAACGTTGCCAATACTGTCTCAAACAACAGAGGGCGGTATTGCACAATCAGAGAAGAGAAAAACGACGGGGAAAAGTACTCAAGTAGGAAATGTCCCAAACAGACTCAGTAATTAAATCTTTTGACCAAATAATCATAATTCATGTATCTCAAAATCCCACCTGGAGGCCACATTCATACTCATTCTAGTTGGTCAGAAAAGCTGTGATTCAATCAGCTACACACATGCTTTGTAAAAGCTTTATTGAACTGTTCATTAGAGAAGTTCAGAACGACCCAGGTGAAAAAAAGTACATTTCTATAATGTACTTAAAGTGCTCTATTTTCGTGCACTAATTTTTGTACTTAATATACTAAAAATTCTTCTTTAGTACTTAAGATAATCTTAAGAACATCTAAGTGTACTCAACTGTGCTATTTTGAGACACCATGAATACGAACTAAAATGTGCTTTTAATAGGCCTATACTATCTCTGTATTTAAAATTTTTTTATTTAGATACCATTTATAGTACATTTGAACCCATAGTGTAGTACAAGTGACTAAATATATTTTTTAAATACAGAGATAGTATGTTAAAAGCACATTTTAGTTCATATTTCATGGTGTCTCAAAATAGCACAGTTGATACACTTAGATGTTCTTAAGATTATCTTAAGAAGTAGTAAAGAAGATTTTTTAGTATATTAAGTACAAAAATTAGTGTGCGAAAATAGAGCACTTTAAGTACATTATAGAAGTGTACTTTTTTTTTTTCACCTGGGGAGTGCTGTGTTTACCCGTGTTGCTCTAAATGAGTGGAATCCATTCATTTACAAGTTCTGAGTTCAAGCTGTTATTTCAGTCGAATGTGGTCAAGAAAAACAAGATTCAAGTGAAAACCAAATGTGACCAGTCACAGATAAGGGAAATATTGTTGATCTTCTCTTAACAAGGCCACATATTAAGGTCTGAGTAGATTAGATGGTAAGCAAACAATCAGTTCTTATAATTCTCGAAACGTGTTGGATGCAGGAGAAATGGGCAGAAATAAAGATCTGAGCGACTTTAACAAGGGCCAAATTGTTATGGCAAGGCGATTGGGTCAGAGTATCTCCGAAACGGCAAGGCTTGTGGGTTGCAGGGTGTTGGGTGCCCAAGGCTCATTGATGCACGTGGTCAACAAAGGCTATCCCGTCTGGTCTGAGCCAACAGGAAGTCTACTGTGGCACAAGTACAAAATTTTAATGATGGTTTTGGGAAGAATGTGTCACAACAGACACTGTGGGACCAATCATCGCACTATGCTGCGTATGGGGCTGCATAGCTGCAGACCAATCAGAGTGCCTATAATGACCCCTGTTCAGCGTCTAAAGCACCTCATGGGCAAGAAAGAGTCAGAACTGGACCTTGGAGCAGTGGAAGAAGGTCTGGTCCGATGAGTCCCATTTTCTTCTACATCACGTGGGCCGCCATGTACATGTACCTGGGGAATTGATTGCACCAGGATGCACTGTGGGACGACAACAAGCCAGGGAGTGCTTTGGGCAATGTTCTGCTGGGAAACCCTTGGTCTGGCCATTCATGTGGATGTAAATTTGACATGTGCCACCTACCTAAATGTTGCAGACCAGGTACACCCCTTCATGACAATGGTGTTCCCTGGTGGAAGTTGCCTCTCTCGGCAGAATGATGCACCCTGCAACATTGCACACATTGTTCAGGAATGGTTTGAGGAACATGATGAAGAGTTCAAGGGGTTGCCCTGGCCTCCAAATTCCCCAGATCTCAATCCAGTTGAGCATCTGTGGGATATGCTGGACCAACAAGTTCTATCCACAGTAGCTAAACTTCGGAACTTACAGGACTTGAAGGATCTGCTGCTAATGTCTTGGAGTCAGATACCACAGGACACCTTCAGGACTCCTGCAGAGTCCATGCCTCGGCGAGTCGCCGCTGTTTTGGCAGCACGAGGAAGACCAATAGTGTATTAGGCAGGTGGTCATAATGTTTTGGCTCATCTATGTATATGCAAGTTGAACAGGATTGCAGGACTCAACAACTTTAGAAAAAAACAGATCCACAGATATTTAAATATGCAATTTATGAAAGTACACTGCTGTCCAAAAGCTTGGACAATTTCAATTTTATTCAGCAAGGATGCATTTATTCAAAAGTGACATTTATGTGACAGATTTCTGTATCAGATCAATGCTGTTTTGTGCTTTCAATTAATCAAAGAATCTTATACAAATGTATCACGGTTTCCACAAACATTTTTAAACAGCACAACTAGTCTCATATTGATAATAAGAAATGTTTCTTGAGCACCAAATCAGCATATTAGAATGATGCATATCATATCAGGATCATGTGACACTGAAGACTGGAATAATGACACTGCTTTTCCATCACAGGAATATGTTAGATTTTAAAATATATTTAAAAAAGAAAACAATTCTTTTAAATTGTAATAACATTTCACAATATAACTGTTTTACTGTATTTTTGATCAATTAAACACAGCCTTGGTGAGCATAAAAATCCTCTTAAAAAAAAAAAAAAAAGAAAAGAAAAAGAAAAAAAAAAAAACATCAAGCAGCATTGGTTTGGTCATCTGTCACATTATCTTGCCTGCTCGTTTATCAATAGTGCTTTATGATAAGTCTATATCTGAATTAATCTATTCGTAAGTGCAACATGTGCCTGATTGTTGATTTCCTCTAACAGCTCCCCCCCCCCCAAAAAAAGATACATTACTATACAAATGACAGTCCAGAGAGACCCATGAAGGTACCCTGATTACCCATCAATACTCCAGAACATTACAAAACACTTCAAATCTCTCTCAAAAAAAAAAAAAAACCTAATGAAATATCTTCCATTTAATAAATTCAATTATTCAAAAGAGTGAAGAGAAGAAAAATACCAACAAAAATGTTGAAAATTCTCAGCTTAATTGAAAATACTCTTGACAAGAAGTCAATGTTGAGTAAATCATCCGAATAAGTCATATACTGTACAATATTTGTCTTTTGACTAAACAGGAAACAAGTAGCTAGCATGTGAAGAACTGCACATTATATAGCTATGTTGTCCTACTTTATAAACGTTATTACATATTTGGAAAACCAAGGCTTGTTTGGCATTTGCTGGAGGCTATTTACAGTTAGTGCACACTGTATATATTGCTTTGGGACACATTTTTGACAGGCCAATAGATTTGCAACATCTCAAGAGAGACATTTAAAGAGACATTTATCAAAGCACAGTGACAGCACTGTTCATATAACAGGGGAGTCACAGATGAACGATTCTTATATCTAGCTGATCCAAACGGGCTGATTCTTCATTCATCTTAGATGTCATGCTGAGCCACAAGACAGCCTTTTCAGCCTTTCCTTCACCCCAATTTCTGCTTCTTACTCCTCATCCTGCATTCTACTGGTGCTCTTTTCTGGCCCAGGCATTATGGGTTCATATGACCACAGCTGCCAACTCTAGACAGCCAATGATCATCACAGCTCAGAGCATGGTGACCTCTGATTGATAGGAACAAAGCTCCACCTTTTTTTTTTTTTTTTTTTTTGCTTTACTTTCTCATGATCGTCAGCTGTGTGGTCAAAAGTATCCTCCTAAAGACAGGTTTGGATGGGGTCTGTTCTTGTTCTGGCGCTGGTCAGGATGTTGTGCCAGATGTGCCTCCATTGCATAGTTTGTGTGGCCTCCATTCTGAAACTGATTAGAGAGATGATTTTAGTATGATTTCTTATCTTAAATGTCAATTCTAAAATCCCAAGATAAATCTATTCCAGTACTGATTTTACAGGCCCACAGCAAAAGACGTTACAGTTTGAATTGAATGGGCTGCAAACTATAACATACAGTGTGACCAATGTACTCTAATTTATGAACAAATGCCTCTTATGTTCTTTTTAGTGAATCAAAAACATACAGTGTAGTCCAAATAATGAGCAAATGATACTTTTGAGCCGGTCTTTATAATAAACCATTCAAAAAGACTCAATCAGTCTGATAAATCCCTCACTAAATCTGTCAGATTAGTCACTGAATCATCAGTTGTTATTATTTACAGTGATGGAATATTTTACTTAAACAGTACAGTACAGTGAAATTCAGATATGGTAATGGGCGTTTTGTTTCTGATACACGCTGTGAGTGGTAGACCAATCACAACAGACTAGGCTGACCCATCTGACCAATCAGAGCAGAGTAGGCTCTCGGAAAGGAGCGGTTTAAAGAGACTGAATCCTACATCAAACCATTTCAGACAATGTGAGAAAAGAGGTGATGCTGCAATGTATTACGAGAAAATTAATCATCTAAAGAACCCTTTTTCCAATATAAAGAACCTTTTGAGCAATTGAAAGGATCCATGAATGTAAAAGGTTCCTCATGGAACCACAGATGCCAATTAGGACCTTCATTTTTAAGAGTGACGGTAAGTAAACCAGACATGAACAGTTTGGTTCTTACCTGGCCTATGTAAGCTTGTTGATCCAAGCTTGGTCCAACACCTACTCTTTTGTCCTGTCCTGAGTGTCTCTTTCTCTCCATATCACCATCCAGGCCCTTGAGCAGCTCCTCGAGTTCCTGAGCAGTGAACTCTCTCAAACCTGTGTTACTTGCAGTGATATAAGGTGAAGAGAGCTGCTGGGAGCTGATGGACACAGTGCTTAGATGATTTCTGAAAGGGTGCTTTAGATCCAGAGGTGGCGTCTCCAGGTAAAAGCATCCAGGCTGTTGGAGCTCTGGCTGGAAGAGGGGAAGAACCTGCTGCATGTCACTGGCTAGAGCTTCAGTGAGGTTCCCACAAACCTGAGCATTTCTGAGTGTTTTACATACCTGCTGATGGAGAGGTGGAAGGTATGAGCACTGTGATTGTTGGCTCGTCGTCTGAACCTGGTGTTTTTGGATTGTAATGTGTGAAAGTTTGAATTGTGTGATTCCTGTCTCTTTATTTGGTTGAGACATTGTGTGTTGCTGTCCTTGAGGAATGTTTTGGAGATCTGCAGTAGCCTGCAGTTCAGTGTGAGGTTGTATTCGTGTGAAGTGTTGTGGATTTTCTATTGTAAAAGTCATCTGTTGTTCCTGAGGTACTAATGAGAGAGGATCACATGATTCCTGTGGGATTAACATAGGAGCTTGCTGTGGAGGGGTAAAGATCTGCATAGGCTTCCCAACAAGACACTTCTCCTTCACATTGTCCTGGACATCACCTATACAGTCCGTCTTCGCCCTGAGAGACTGTTGCACATAGGACAAGATGCCATCTGTAAGGTCTGCCACGTCATTCCGACCATCAAGGTCAATCCTGAGGAAAAGTTCGTCTTGTTGTAGGAACTTCAGGTCTTCTGGGCTGATGCCTAAACTCCCCATAAAGTTCAGTATTTCACAGTTGTCGTCTCCTCCAGAGCCAATGATTGGTTCTTGTTTGAACGGAGAGCTTTCAGAGGGTGAAAGAACACTTCCTTGCCAGTTACTTGAGAAGATCCCACTGAGATCCTCATTCCCTAAGCCCTGTACCGACACTGAGCGCTCATCTGCAGAACACACATATATTGACTCGTCCTGCTTCAGCATGGAGCCCAGCAGGGAGTCGGGGTCTACAGTTCCAGTGGTTCTGAGTTGGGTATTGTTGTCTGGAGCAGTAGGATCAGAAGCTGTAGTGTTACCCAGAGATCTGGGAAGGTTCGTGTCATAGAGAACAGCCTCTCCTGTAGTAAAACTGAAGGGAAGCATCATAGCACGCTTTCTCAGGTTCTCCTCACCCTCCTCGTCCCTACAGAAGACAGAAATTACTCATTCTCAAGCAAGACTACAGATATAATATTAAATGCTACTACTAAATAACAATATCAATACTAGATCTGAAAGAATTAATGCTGGCAACAAGGTAAACAAGAAAACATATACAGGATGTTCAATATGAAAAAGACACCAGTAAAGACATACGTGATAACTCTCTGAGAGGCAATGATGCAATCTGGTTGCCCATTTTTGTAGACAAGTCTGGCATTGGACTGTATCCAAATCCAGAGGTTCTGTTTAGTCAACAGTCTGAAAACAGTCAACCCACTTTCACCCGTCCTCATCACTGCAGGGGAGAGAAATTATTAAATTAATTTAAATAGTCAGCAACCATTAATAATAAAAAGTATATGTTTTTAAAAAAGCAGTCCCCATTTAAAGGTGCTCTATGTAAGTTTCTGACTGTACTAAAGCATAAAAATATCATAATATGTTTGCAGATATTTATTAAACATATTTATTATATTTATTATTTCTCTGAAAACCATTGCTACAGCCAGTTATTATACTTTGAAATTTGATTAGATTTGTCATCGGTTCTTGCGCGTCCAGCAAACACATTTGAGCTTTCGTTTGCCATATTTGATGTGCTCAATGTATGTGCGTTGATCAATGCTTATATGTGAATAAAAGCCTAAATTAAATCTGTAAATCATATTAAGTGATTGTGTCTCTTTAGAAGACAGGATTAAACCGCTTGATCCATATGGTTTATGTTTACGATGTCTTTTTGTTCTTTTTGAAGTATGAAAATTTTGGTTGCGTTGACTTTCAATGCATAGACAAAAATGATGTGAGAATTCTAAAAATATCTTAATTTGTGTTTTAAATACGGGTTTGGAATGACATGAGGGTGAATAAATGATTTATTATTTTTATTTTTGGATGAACTATCACTTTATGAGCAATACAACAGTTAGATCTCCACCCTATGAATCAATGTTAAAAACCAGCAGCAGGAGCGAGTGAGGTGAGTGTGTTTTTTGTGATAACAGGGAGTCTTACTCCGCATGTGGCTCTCAGCGCAGTACAGCATGTCAGCTGCATGGATGAACTGATAGCCTGAGCCGCGGTAACACAGTTCTGCCTCTGTGTAGCCGAGAACAATCTTCCCTCTGTGGAGGAGCAAAAAAACACATGGCTTTAAAGAGCAGAAGAATACTAAACCAAATTAAGAGCCAATTATTGTTTACAAAAAAAAAGAAAAAAGGATCTAAATAGATGAAGTTGCCACTTCAAGTCAACTGAAACAAACTAAAGTGAAGGGAGAACAAATCCACATGCTTTTTCACACATGATAGGAGTTTATATGTCTTACTTTGCATCACATGCGGTGGGAGTGAAGTCCAGCTTATGCTTGGTTTTAAATATGAAGCTCTTGGTGCGGATTTCCACTATGGAAGGCGGCTGCAGAGGGCTGACCAGGGCAAACAGGGCCAGCTGAGGAGGGATGGGTTTGCCATCTGCTCTCCTCTCATTCTGCCCATACAGGAACTTCAAACGCCCCTGAAAATTCATGGCCTATAAAAGTACAAACCATCTATTTAACACATTTGACCATACGTAAAT
Source organism: Ctenopharyngodon idella (assembly GCF_019924925.1). Classification (NCBI taxonomy): domain Eukaryota; kingdom Metazoa; phylum Chordata; class Actinopteri; order Cypriniformes; family Xenocyprididae; genus Ctenopharyngodon; species Ctenopharyngodon idella. Next base: position 12,515,484 of record NC_067235.1, on the reverse strand, counting down.
ACATTCCACAGCCTCAGCTAATTTTCCCCAACCTCTCTTTGACACCAATATGGAGAGATGATGCATTTTTTTGAGAATTGTCATTTGAGCTTCAAGAAAATACAATAATTTTACATTCAAAAGCTAATTATACAACATGATTGATTAAAGTGCTACTCTTTAAAGCGCTAACTAGTGCTTAATGTCGTGACTGAATGGAAGTAGTGACACATCTTTTCTTCCATATTGTGACGTACATCTGATGTACTGTACATCCGGACTATTGAAAAAGAAAAAGTTTGCAGGGCCAGGGTTTAATCGGAATAAATGACTGGAGAAGCCCTGTATACGTCACAGAAAGTTGAAAATATATATGTATAAACAAGTGCACGGGTGAATTTTTCACAATAAGATCTGCAATAACATGCAATAACATGCATTTAGAAAATATGTAAAGTGAATTTTCATTTCATGCTGACTTTAATGCTATTTAAAAAGCCTGACAACAGTGGCTTTCAGTTAATAAGCTTACAAATGATCCAGCAGAGACAATTAACTGAGAAACTTCTCAATAGGCTGAGTCATAACTCCAATCTGTGTGGAAGTCATGGACCAAAAATGAACTCAGATGACCTAAATATGATCTTAACATTATAACAGATGCGTCATTATAGTCTTACCACCATAGAGCATCTTAATATTAGTTCAAACAATGCTAACCAAAGCATCTTTTGTTACGTTTGGTATACTCTGTAAGTAGAGGCACAAGATGTCAATATTTTCACCCCTCAGTCTGGATTATTACACTGTCATTGGCACTGCTCAAAACAGCAATATACAATACAGGGTTATTAACAACGGAAATACTTTTAATTACAGGGTTTTCTAGGTAAGCACTATTTTTAAATTCCTCACATTTCATTTTATTCTTTTTTTTTTTTTTTTTTTTACACATTTTCTGCTCAGTGAATGGACTTTGTTTGTGGACCGTTTTTAGCCTTCAGCCAGAAGAGCTCTGACTCTCCTTAGGCTCCCAATGTCAGCCTTTTTTTTTCTTTTCAATTTTAAAATCTCCCATCACATTCCCTTACACCTTAACCCCCTCTTAAACCTACCCATACTACTAAAACTGTCCTAAACCTTACCCATATCCCACCTCAATTGCAGCAAGTGTTTAGTAATACAACATGAACACACAATAAGTACATTGTACCTAACATTTTTTAATGTAAATCCATAGTAGTTAAAGACACCTAATATAAAGTGTGACCAAAAAGCTTTTTTTGATTTTGTATTTATGATCATTTCAACTCACAAGAAAGCCAGATGAGTTGTCCATGAGACATCTTAACCGGCAAACAAAATTTCGCTCCAGAAAGGTGGAGTTCTCTGGTGGCAACTGCTCTGGAATGTAGTACGTCTGAGGCAGTGGTGAATCATGGGAAGCTTGACAAACACAAAACAAATGCATTTAAACTTGTATTTAGAGAAAAGCATAATTAAATACAAACTCTCTAAGATTATATAACATAAAACAGGACAATAATGCATTGGTGGCAGAATTTTGGCCCCTGCACTGTAAGCGTTTATATAACTCATTGTAGGTAGTGTCCTTGCTGACGTGCTGACGGCTGGATGGGCTGTGTGTGTGTGTGTGTGTGTGTGTGTGTGTGTGTGTGTGTGTGTGTGTGTGTGTGTGTGTGTGTGTGTGTGTGTATTTGTGTGTGTGGCACAGGTGTCATGTGTATATAGCTCAAACAATGACAGGCCTTCCAAATTGCCAAGTGTTAGATCAAATGAAAACGGATCCCAATCTGAGCCCAATCTGAAACCAGAGCAAACTGGTACAGCCTTTGAACACCAGCTATAAGAGGCAGTTACACAATGAACCTGAATCCTCAGAGCATATATAACTGAAAAGCATCTTGGGAAATATCCAGATTGTCTGCAATCAAGTGAGCTGTTGGTTAAAAACATGGTCCATTACAAACGTCTTTGTTATTCTAAGAAGAAAACATTTGGATAGCTTAACAAATTGTTAGCCATCTGAACAATGGCAATGTTTTAGACCCATTGTGAAGAAGTTAATAGAAATTTATTGTTTTTATTGTTTTAAAATCATGTTCTTCATGGATTTATTTCTTGAAGATTGTAAACTAGGATGTTTTGTCTCTCATAATGGAACTTTGTCAAACTTTGTTTGCAGACAAATGCAATCCATCTTCATTGACTCTTTGTGTTGATGGAATGGGGACAGAATGTTTCAGTTGTCCAGGCACACTGCCTAGGTCTGCTCATGGTCTGTCTGGAGAGATGTTTAGTTATTTTCTACCTTGCACTAGCTGTCCGGTGTCTAGAGTGCAGCTGGGGTTGAGCGCCCAGTGGAGCTGCTTCTGAAACTCAGCCCGGTCTTCAGTGTGAATGAGCTCGTAAACACTCTGATGGATGAGATCCGACTGCAAACAAAACACATCTTTTTTACTGCAAGTAGTTTCACAGCTGCTCATCACAGCTGGTACCAAATTTAATGAAGAAATCTGAATCTAAATGCTGAAAAAAACATGTAAATGTCTTAGCAATGAACGTGTTTTTATCTAAATTTGTTCACAGCCTGCTTTGTCTGGCAAAAGAATACAATTAAAGTTGGCATTTGTTTACAGCTTGATTTCCGATTGTGGTGAGGAAGTCGAGAATCACGTATGTAGGAAGAAGCAGGAATTTCATACACAATAAATTAAAAAACTGCAATGAAGCATTTAAAAAATAAACTGGTGACATAAAATAAAATTTCTTTCCAGTAGCATTTCACAGCAACAACTTAATAGCTGGGTTACATTTGGATAAAATAATGCTTAATGTAATGAACCTTGAAAGGTTTTTGAGTGAGTAGATTCACTAAATGGAAGGCATGTGTGCACTGGATCAAACAAAACCTGGATTGGAGAAATTTGGATAGACTGGATTGAAAAACAAACTGCCAATATTTTTGTTTGTTCTTTTTTAGGGCTGGGCAATGACACAAATTTCACAATTCAGTTCAATGTCAATTCACAAGCTTGCGATTCAATTAAATTTTTATTCAATGCGATTCAATATCGATTTATTTGGATATATATCAAGTACAGTACATGTCAATTTATCTCAAGGAAAAACATACACTTGTTAAAATTAAATGATTTGTATACAAACATTTAAATTGCACATAAGGCAGTTTTTATAATAATAACAATGTTTTAATATCTTTTTAATTACATAATTATGTTTTTTACTCCAATTCTGTTTTGTTTTTTTGTTTTTTAAATATAAACATTTAAACGGTGGCAGTTTTATTCAGATTTATTCAAACAATATTGAAGAACAGGTTAAGTAAAAATATAACAAATATGTAATATAGTGCATATATTTAGCAAAATGCTCCTGTATAGTGTTCATTTTTCTACCTAACTATCAAGCAATGGTTACTGAATTTAAGTGAGGCATTTTCTGAGGTAAATTGTTTCATGACATATTGTTTACAAGCTTTTATTGACGTCTCTGCACTTGAAAAACTGAGTGAGCGATTACATGAGACATGATGCATTTCAGTAGTTGTACTGTTTCTTTTAACACCTGATGTTATTTTGTGTTTATTTCATGTTTATGCTATAACTAGCTGTAAAGAGGAAGAGATGATCGGTTTACGTGCTGCTTGAACTACAGCGATCTGTCACGTCACATTAAAAAGCATCAAAATGGTATTTATTGTTTGAATTTTATTATAAAATTGACAGAATTTGAAAGCTGAGACTTTGTTTAATATCGAAAGTAAAGCACAAAGCTTGTTGTGATTTATTGGATGGGAGGCATGCTACAAATAATGTTTAGTGAAGTTTTGTTCAGGCATCAACTGAAGATAGCATAGACTAAAAGACTGATTTCTGGGATTTAAGGATCAATATTAGTTGATCAGAATCGATTAAAATCAAGAAACTGATATTTTTAACACAGCCCGATTCTTTTTTTGAACAGAAGGTGCTAGAATACCAATCCAGATCATTTCGGTCCAATTTAGCCTCTACGAATAAACCGTTTGGGCTGTGGTTTCTTCCATCCCCACAATACATATGCAAACCAGTACGAACCTGATGGAACCCCAAGTAGTCCTCAATGGTGGAGGAAGCATAGAAGATTGTGCCATTGGAGGTGACCACCAACACAAAGCCATTTATAACCTATAAGAAAAAATAAAACGTAGGTAGATTAAGTTATTCTGCTAATAAATAGCATTCTAAATCAATTTGATTTTGTTTTTGTCTAGATCTATGTGGTTAAATTGAAATAATTATTATTTCACATCACACATTTGAGCTCACCTGTAGCAAAAAGTCTCCCTCTGGAAGCTCCTGTTTGTGTGGTTTAGTGTTATTTGCTAGTTGGCTGGAGTTCTTTGAGTTCAGGGTCACTGCAACAGCAAACAAGCATTTAAGCAAGAAGATCTGCACAATAGATAAAACAGATAATACCCATTCTTCAACAAAGACATGATGAGAAAATTATAAACTTTACTTGAACTTCCTGCATTAGAAAGAATTTCCTGCATTAATAATAATAGTGAGAGAGAAACATGAAATAATGTATAACAATGGCAACTTAAAGGAATAGTTCACCCAAAATGAAAATTATCCCATGATTTACTCACCCTCAAGACATCCTTGTGTATGGTGTATAAAGGTAGTGAATGGCGCTCACGATTTTGAAGCCCAAAAAGGTGCATCCATCCATCATAAAAGTAATCCACACAGCTCCAGTGGGTTAATAAAGGCCTTCTGATGCAAAGCGATGGGTTTTTTGTAAGAAAAATATCCATATTTGAAATTTTATAAACTATAATAACTAGCTTCTGCAAACGGCCGTACACATTGGCCCTCATTTATCAAATGAACGTAGAAACCAGCGTACATTCGAACGGAAAAATCAGCTTACGACAACGGTCACATGTGATTCATTAAACTTTCCTATGAGGCCAATTCCGTCGCACGAATGAACGGGTGTTGATAAATGTGGAGGCTGAAAACAGTCGTCATTTAAATATCACGCCCCAAATTTTAGAAGCCTCGCCCTATAGTTTACGACACGGAGAAACGTAACCCGGCAAAACTAAATAATTACAAACATTATTAATATATATATATAAACTTGGTTATTTTAGTACCTCACTCCACAGAAAATCCTTTAAATTTATTTTATTCATAACAGAAGAAGAATGAAAAATAAGTAGCTATATATTGAAACAAAAATTAGGCTATAGTGGCATTCATTATAAAGCAGAAATTAATTTATTTAAAGCAAAATTGAATTGGGCACACATAGCCTACCTCTCTCATTCGGGAAGAATCCAAACGTTTCCATATTCGTGATTTAACATTTATTGCTTGCTGAACTACTGTTCATTATGTAAACTAAGGCTTTCTATTTCCCTCTTGTTTCAATATTCACGTAAAACATCATCCTTCACATGCACAAAAATGTGTTTGGATGGGCGTTGCGCGCGCCGACTGGTACAGATGTACTCCTAGATGTACTCAGACCATTAAACTGTGCGGTGTTAACTTTGTCTGCATTTTAGTTTGCTGATAAATGGCTGAAATGTAAAGTTAGCAACGCTAGAACTGATATGTTGCGTCTGCGTGTGTGATGAGGCGCCTGCGCGATCAGTTGGATTTAATAAAATAAAGATAAATATTTTAATAAAATAAAGAAAACGAATAGCTACAACACAAGCGTAGCCCGGACTAGCCCTACTTGCTGCACGTTTTTCTCTTTTGTTTTGTTAATCTGTTAATTATTTTATTAATTTATTTAATTTGACATTTTAATCGTGTCGTTTAATGGTTAATGATCGGTTAGTGAGTAATTGTCGGTCAGGAAAATAATCTAAATGTTCTCATAACAGTTCTCCACTATATGCTGCACGCAAGTTCCCGCTGACTCAAAAACGTGCGTACACGAGCTGAGACCTGACGTGAGATTTGATTTTAGCTACCGCTCACGCTTATATTGATAAATGCCAAATTTTGCGTGGAAACGAGCATACGCACAGTTTTCTGGCGTGCGATCGTTTGATAAATGAGGGCCATTGAGTTACGGTGAAAGAGTGACCTCTGATGAGAGGCATGACTTAGGATTGTAGGAGTAGGTGAGAGTACACACCTCTCGTGGTTCAAACAAATAGGGCTGGGCAACAAACTCAAGCTCCTTTTCTATTATATCGAAATCCTCCAACATTTCTATTTTAAAATTCTCGTTTTAGACTTCTAATTTGTGACCGGTGTTTTGTTTTGCTCTGTCCTCTGCGCTTCCGCATTTGTCAATACGTCATGCGTTGTGTCAGAGGTTACGTTTCCGCCGTAAGTCGACTTGCGTACCGATGTTTGCCGGAAGCTAGTTATTATAGTTTATAAAGTTGTAAATATGGATATTGTTCTTACAAAAACCATTGCTTCACTTCAAAAGGTCTTTATTAACCCCCTGGAGCCGTGTGGATTATTTTTATGATGGATGGATGCATTTTTTTGGGCTTCAAAATCGTGAGCGCCATTCACTACCTTTATAAAGCTTGGAAGAGCCAGGATATTTTTTAATATAACTCTGAATGTGTTTGTCTGAGAGAAGATAGTCATATACACCTAGGATGGCTTGAGGGTGAGTAAATCATGGGATCGTTTTCATTTTTGGGTGAACTATCCCTTTAAATCATGGAGCTGTTGGCATCTGATCAACCAAAAAGTGAAAGCAAATTATAATGCACAGAGGTTTAACAATACAGAGACATGGTTGAAAAATACTTGTGCTTGAGTTGGCACACATCACATGAAATGTTTGCTCACCGAGTGGTTTATGACATGCAAGGGCAATGAGAGGTAACTTTATAAACAGACACTGGGTCTGGGTCAATAACAAATAAGACTGCCCATGTTAAAGAAAAGAAGATAAAAATCTAGTTTAAAAAGCATGTGCCAAGTTCTTAAAATGTTCTCTTTGAATTTATATTGGTTTCATATGATTTATATGTGCTTGTGTGTATTGAAAACATGCTCATCATAGAAGAGCTGTATTGAAGCCACTGTATGAATAAATTGCATTTTAATAATGAATAAATTAAAATTGTCACTGACCCAACTATGTAATGAACTAATTAACTGTTTTAAAAATGTATCAGTTGGGAACATCAATTCTTCAAGCTTATATACTGTTCATAACTCCACAATAAAACACTGGCAAGAAGACAAAAAATGTACTCTTGACTCTGCCAGGCAAACTTATTTCTGTTGAGAACAATGATCTTTCCACAGCCTTCACTGGATAAAGGTGAGTATTAGTCACTGTATCAACAAACCCCTGGATTTGGAAGAGTGTGCCAGCAAAACACTGAGATCATATCTCAACTGGTGTTCCTGCACTCTTCTCAAGCAATGTCTGTCAATGTCTGGCCCTAAAGATCCCCACACACTGGTTCACATCAAACCTTGGCAGGGTCTTTAATGCTACACAGCAACTTAGGTCAAAGTTTGCTGCTGGAGCCAATGACTATCAAAAGTTTTGTAACTCTTTTCACTAAAGTCAAAAGGTCAACGAGTCTGTTTCAATTACTCATGCAAACCCAGACCCTCCCCTGCAATAGCCTCCAGACAGTTGGAGAAATTACACACAAAAACACGCACAACAATCAGTGCTCCTGTTTAGCCTGTTTCTTATGGAATCCCTTCAATGCTGACCACACCTCTAAACTGGTCAGGATAATGGGATGAACATAAGCTAGGGGAAATCTGGTGTAAATGTCGATTCATTCAGCCACTATTCCTTTTACACTTTTTTAAATAAATAATGGTTGAGTAACTTCCCTGGAAAATGGCTCTGGGTATTTTTTCACATGACAGCTTCTTGCTTAACAAAGCTTGGATTGTTGCCTTTATAAATCTCAAGAAATGATGATTTCTGATGTACAACTGCACTCGTGAGAGCATAATTGTGTAAGGCTCATTTGAAACACATGCATACAATACATAAACTGTGATATTAAACTCTTTAAAAGTCTATTCTCAGACTGTTGTTAAACGAGCTAATTATTAACATTTGAAATATATGTTTGATCAGGGCAATAGTTCAGATTTGTACTTGCCCTGCCAACATTTTACATTTTCACCGCTAAATGTTTTATATTAATCAAATAATATTTAAATATATATACACTACTGTTTAAAATTTTGGGGTCGGTAAGCTTTTTATTTTTTTTTTTAATGAAATTAATATTTTTTTCTTCAGCAAGGGTGCTTTATATTTATCAAAAGTGACAATATATGATATGACACTATTTATCATGTTATAATGATATTATTACAAAAGATTTCTATTTTAAATAAAAATATTTTTTTTGAAATTCATCAAAGTATCCTGAAAAAATACATCATGGTTTTCAGAAAAATAAAAAATAAATTACATTTTAACATAGCCTACATTTAAATGTAAAAGGAAATGTTTATTTTAAATTGGAAAAATATTTCACAATATTACTGTTTCTACTGTATTTATCAAATATTGAGCAAAAGAGTGAGCAAAAAAGACTTCTTTCAAAAACATTAAAACTTTATCTTAGCGACCCCAAACTTTTGAAATTAATCTATATTAATTTAACATTTACTTTGTAAAAACAAACTATTATTAATAATACTATAGTATTAGACATTATTATTAGATTTTAATTTGCAATAATAGCTGGAAATTGTACAAATATAATGTAACTAAAAGCTTTGAATTAGGGCTGCACGATATATCGAAATTATCGAAATATCGCAAATGTACATATGGCGATATGCATATCGCAATGGCATGCGATATATGAATGATTTTAATAGGCTACTACAAAACATTGCGAAAAGTCAAAGTTTTAGGTCAACGCATATAGCAGTGAATAGACTGGGCACGCGATTGTTACTTACGTGCCGTTAAAAAGAGATATTAACCGCAATAAGTTGCGGAAAACAACTCCTTGCCGTCTCGCGCTGTCTACTGTCTGACACACACACCCGAAGCACGCGCACAAGCCGCCTCTCTGACAGCGTGCAATCCCTTCAGTTCTCTTTGGCGCCTTATTGCACTCAAACGTTAAAAAACACACACTGTTATGTCAAAATGTCTGTCTTGGTGAGTATTCATGTAAACAGTCGGTTATGTCTTAAGTGAACGTTATCAGTTGGGAAAGAAATCGGATGCGTTTCAGATCCGTGGCCGTGCATCAGGTCTTAAAGGAACAGTAGCCTATTACAGTAAACCTGCTGCTATCTGTTAAACAACAAAAAATAAAGAGAAATTCACTCACTGCTCTTGACTGAATAGCTTTTGTAGCTTTATTATTAATCAATGTATATTTAATTCATGTGAAGACTATGCAGTGTTTTAGATTTACATTTGATCATTCAGTTTCTGTATTGTTTCTTACCTGAATGCTATTTCAAGTAAGAATTTGTCCTATTGTATTTGTCCTATTGTCTGTAATTATTATTTTTTAATAACAAAGATAAATAAATTAAAATAACAAAAATAACTAATCGTCCACCCCTAGTTTCAGGTGTTAGTTTCATGTTTTTGATGTTAAGGTTGATATAACTATACTTTGCACCTTGACATAGCCTAGTTTTTTTGTTGTTGTTTTTTGTCTGAATTAGATTTAATTAGATCCGAAGATTATCTATTACCTGTGCATTTCTATAGGGAATTCTTATATCGCAAGAAATATCGTTATCGCAATACTCAACAAAAATATCGCATATCGCATATTTTCCCAGTATCGTGCAGCCCTACTTTGAATTTATAAATGCACTTCATTCACACAATGACATATGATGCAAAACACTGATGTGTTTGAAGCTTTTCAAAACCAAACAGCTAGATTAAATCATCAGAATTCAACAACAATGTTCAGGGCTGTTCCCGCCCGGGACACTGGTTCATTCTTACAGTTGAGGCCTGCAGGCATTATTTACTGTAACTCTATGTCGCTATATAATCTATTTTCAAGTACAAACATTGCACAATCTGTGCCTTGTCTGTTGTGATTCATATACACATGAAAACTTTTGGGCAACTGCAAGAAAAATGTATCTGTCCCAACAGAAGAAATAACTTCCAGACCATTATTATAACATTACAAAGCATATTTCTTTTGCATATTCCTTGTGTTATCCAAATATGGGTCATCCTGAGATAAAACTGCTGAGAGACCGGGATGTCCTGTGATAAGCACTCAATCTATCACAAACAAACGAAGGAATTCCATGCGCTGCTCTGTCCAACTTCCATATCTTAATGCTGAGGGCAAAATCCTCTTGCCTAATGCCAGGTAAACTTCTTATGTCAATGTTTTCAACAACATATTCTGGTATTACAGAAACAACCAGCTTCGGGTGATCTTTAAGAGAATTTACTTATCAAAACAGCTGCATTTTCTGCTTTTTGAAAGAAAATGCTATTGTTGCAGTTCTCACCAGACTTCCGCTGCAAGAGTATGCATATGATTACAAATTTATATTTTACTTTCCGCAGGATCTCACACACCCCAGTGGCATCCTGTTATTTGAAAGAGCTCCCCCTACTTTCTCTCTGAGGGGGTTATACTGCAATTAGCCTAAAGATGTGGCAGAACCGCATATGAGGAAACAAGCATATAAGTATTGAGGTACATTAGAGTTTGGGGCTGGTTTCTAACCACTTAAAGTAATCTGTGATCTAGGGGGCTTTCACACTGTGCATTGTTTGCTGCAGTCCTAGTCCGAGTGTGATTGTTTCCGATGCCCCCGGCTAGTGTTGGGGAAAAGTTACTTTAAAAATAAAGCATTACAATATTGCGTTACTCCCTAAAAAGGTAACTAATTATGTTACTTTTTATGAAAAGGAATGCGTTACATTACTTTTGCTTTACTTTTTCTCATCTGGGCTGGGCTTGCTTGTTTGTTTTTTAATAATAACAAAAAAAAAGTTATATTTTTGGCAAATGTTAAGGCCCTTTCACACCAAGGGTTTGAAAGTGTCTTTTGCTAGTATCATTTTCACTTCCTACACCACGTTGTTTAAATAGCAAATGCATTTGCGCTCATTTGTGCGCCCATGGGCTTGCTAGTCCGAAAACACGGTGTGTTCAGGCGCATTGTTGGCGTATTGCTATTTTGAGGCAACTGAAATAGACTGCGCCATTGACCAACTGAAACCTGGTCTAAAGTCAATAGTATTTTTTTTTTTTTTTTTTATTTAAAGAGCGCACTAATAATATGTGCCTATAGGTGCGCATACACTATGTATGCGCAGCAGCACATAAACATGCCAAATATTAAAAATAAAAGGATTACAATGTAAAAGATTATTATTGTGTGCATAAAGATAAAAATGCTTTGGTGGAATCCGGCTTGTCTCGTAGATGGTTGCATGCTTTAACCTCGCGCACGAGTAGATCCATTTCCTCGCTTGAGAATCATTACATTTTTCTGCTTGCAAATTCCGCCATGTAAATAGCGAATCTGCCATGGTGCAAGCGCAACTGGCTTTGAAGGGAATAGGAGACTCTGATTGGTTTATTGCACGTTACGCCCAAAACACACCCATTACTCATTAAGAGAATAGGGACAACCCTTTTAGACCATGCACCGGGCACGCCGACCATTTTTCACAGTGCGCTTTAGACCATGCGCTTAGATCGTTAAAATTGGGCCCCAAAAGTGAAATGAATAAGCCTCAGGCTGAAGGAAATGCATATTTACGCCTGTACAGTAGAGGGTGCAGCTCAAACAAACTTCTCAGCTGTGCTGCCATTCTGGATTGAAGAAGAATAGAATGCAGGAGAAGGAAGTTCAACACTCTTATTTCTAAATCTAATATAAAGTAATTTTGCTTATTAATATGGTTGAATAGGATCATTGAAGGTCAGAAGCAAAGACATTGGTTAATAAAGTGAGATTAAATACATAAAGTATATTTGTGTCATTTAATATAGTTAATTCTTACAGGTTTGCGTAAAATTCTGAGATTGCATTTCACTGCAATCTTGAGTTTGTGATTTTGAGGAATACTGAATGTTTTCGTGCAAGTGAGATGAGTAAATGCATGCTCATATTTAAACTAGAACTACAATAACAATCGTGTTTACACTGCGCGCACTACACCTCTGCACTTTATTTCTATCAAAATGGGGACAGGAGAGCTGTCAGTCAATAAACGTGAAAAAGTAACTTGCATTACTTATTTGAATTTTTTTTAAATTATTTTATTGTAAATTGAAAAAGTAATGCGTTACTTTATTTACTCTAGTTACTTAAATGTAATCTGATTACATAACTCAAGTTACTTGTAATGCGTTCCCCAGCGTTACTGCCCCCCGCAGCGTTGGTCTGGTTTCACACTCACTTGATTCCATCAAATCCTGGTGCATTTGCGTTCATCACAAAGGTGCACAGCGCATGACAGAAAACAGAACGCAGGTGAATATATTGTGGTTTAGGGTTTTTAATTAATTTGGTGCTATTATGCACAGCAAAGTGAATGAAGTTGTCTTTACTGTGTGTGTTTCGCATGAAGGCTTGCAAACGGACTCTTTTAAGGAGAAAGCTGATTGCAAGTCTTTCATTTGCCGCTCTGATTGCACTCACTCTTGCTCGTGTCCAGAGTAAATCATAAAACTGTCATCCCCTAAATGTGTTTTGTTGATGACGTTGTCACTGGATAAAACGCATATGCAGGTTACTTTACTTCCTGAAACAAGTGCGCAACCAAGTCCGAGTTGCTTTCACATTCACGTAAATCGAGCCACAGTTCCAGTACAACCAAACTCAGATCACCTCCTACACGTAGTCTCAGGTTCTGTACCCCGGGTCCGCATGAAGCTTTCACATTACCAGTTTTTTATGCGAACTGTGCCCTGTTTCAAACTAAACTGCCATTGTGAAAGCACCCTTATTCATTTTAATCATTCACAAGGGAGAAAAAGTGTTGCTTTTGGATGCAGTTCACAAGATACTAAACTATGACAGAATTTTATAGAAAATACATCAAAAGAATAAACAATTATCTTTTTTAAATTTGCATAAATTGGATGGGACTATTGTAGGGGTGTCCAGTCCTACTCCTGGAGGGCCACTGTCCTGCAGAATTTGATCAAACTCCAATTAAACACACCTGAACCGAGGTAATCAAGCTCTTCAAGATTACTAGAATCTTCCAGGCAGGTATTTTGGGAGAAGTTGGAGCTAAACTCTGCAGGACATTGGTCCTCTAGGACCAGGATTGGACCCCCCAGGACTAATGCATCCATAAATTTAAATACAGTCAGAAATTGTACAACAGTTTACACATGATACAACTGAAGCTTCCCTTCATCATGTATTACCATTGAAGTGACTTTTGGCCCGCAGGTAGCTCACACTTAGCCTCAGTATGGTGAGTTTGTCCAGCTTGGATATGACCTCTTGAGGGAAGGGGAGCTGGCTGGCCAACCTGTCTAACTCTCCATTCAGCCGGTCCCGATGTCGTTTAGATGGGTTCGATGTGACAGACTGCTTCTCAAAAAAAAAAGAAAAAGCATTTGGACTTACTCTAACTTTCAGATTAGTATATGGCAGGATAGCCAATCACAAAATCAAGAGTTTAGAATGTATTTAGGCCTACATTTTGTTAAGAGAAATGCAGAAACCTGGTAAAATATGAACAGAAAATAAAGTTAAACACCTATATTCAATGACCATTTGCTGAAAAGAATGTTTGTTGTTAATGCTTATTTTTTATAAACAACCTGGAATAGGTTGTTTATTAGATGTAATTAATCACAAAATCAGGGTTTTATCCCATATTTAAACATTTCCCACATTTTGGTAACAAGACTGAAAAAAAAACTAAAATATAAATATAAAAGCATATCTCTACACCTATATTCAATGGCCATTTGTTGGAAAAAAATAAATAAATAAATAATAATAAAAAATTTATATATATATATATATATATATATAGGCTATATAATGTATCCCCTTAGCATTCCTAAGTTCTCTTTTGAATGGTATTTGTACCATGGGCTATATATAGTGCCCTATTTTACTGACTTGAACTTTTTGTTTAGCACAATAAACAAATCTTTTTTGGAGTCATTCATTTGAGTGGAGATAAAATGTTATATTTTCAATAGCCAAAATCACCGAACACATTCACATACACAATTTTGTTGATAAAATTTTCTAATATTCCGATTTGGGAAATTATTATATAATGCAGCCAAATATAAATTATGGAAAGCATAAATGATTAGTTCACCTCCTGATCCTGAGTCGTTTATTTGTCACGTGACAGACGCAATGAACGATACGTTCATGAACGACCCACTGGCTGCATCCAAAATCGCATACTCTCTTGAGTAGATACTTATCTTGAATAAGTAATTACTTCACGACCGCTAAAAAAAAAGTACATTCTATATAGTTAGTATGTGTAGTATGAATGTTATTCGGACGTACTACATCCGCCATGCTGTCATTATCATGTGACCAACCAGCGTCAGTTACGTCATTTCACTGCTATTCACAAATCCTCTCCCGTGGCCTCATGGGATAGTAAAGTGTCTATCGTATGCATACTTCAGAGGCTGCATCTGAAACCTTAGGCAGCTGACTTGCTAGGCAATGGCTCTGCAGGCAGCGTTTATGCACGAAGGTACCTTACGAAACTGATTTCGAACAGACTTCTGAGGCAGTGTAGAGCGAGCTTTGGTGCGAACTAAACAAATATTTAATTACTACAGTAGTAATTTCTCCACAACTTTCATACGCCATCTTTCTTTTCCTAGCGCAACTGTCACCGAATGGAACGCAACGGATTGTGGGATATCAAAGGCAGCGAAGGATATATCTATGCTGCCTTCAAAAAACATTTGATTCGGACTTGCCTTCTTGATGCCATCCTACCTTGGAATGCGCACTCCGAAGGCAGCATTTTTTAGTTTTCGGATGCAGCCAGAATCTCGCCGAAAGTAGTAGGTCATCCGGGTACTTTTTGCCTACTCTTTTATGAGTACTGTGAATTTCGTACATACTTCTTTTGTCACATACTGTTTTTCGCCTACTATATAGTAGGGAAGTATGCGATTTAGGATGCAGCCACAGTATGAAAACGTTCACGCACAAAACATGGTCGAAATGACGTCCAAAGTTTTGTAAACACAGCCTGACTATATTTTAGAGAGAGTGCAGCGATAACATCATTCCACTGACAAATTTGAGTCAAACTGAATAAATATTCAGATAACTATATAAAGAGATACTATATAACAAAAAAATATATATATAGAAATATTAACTATGCAATGATGTCAGTTGTCTGCTTTATATTGTTAGGTGCGGATATTAAACAGGCTGACAGTATAAACTGAGTAACATTATATAGGTTTAACTAAGCAGCCTTATTTAAAAAAAAAAAAACAAAAAAAACAAACAATGATTTATTACCTTTTCGGGACAGGTTTCTTCCGTTTGCGACTTGCATAACGATTACTGGTGCTCATAATTCCCACAGAAACAGATTCGTGGTTAGTTGGGTGGTTTTACTCGGTGCTAGCAGGCTAACCTTAAGCTGCCTTGGGTTAGAGGTTAGCGTTCTGCCCAAATAAACAAACTTAGAAACTAATAGTTACCCGGCAGTGCTCTTTAAAACTGAAGCATTCACCTGTTTTAGTCCACAGTTAAAGCCCAGTGGTTGACAGAGCGGAATAAACATATCCCTGTCATTGCTAAGCTACAATTACAAGCTGTCTGTCAATCTAACATTAGCTAAGTTTTGTCTAAGTTAACTTTCTAAAGCTCAACTACCGCTCAACCAAACGAACATTTTTTCTCTCTAGAAATGTTTGTATTCGGCTATCATATACTAATATTAACATCCATAAAGTCCTGGGCTGGCTAACTTATAGTAGTTTTGACATCGCTGCTGTAACTCAGTCTCAGTGCAGTGACAGACCAATGTTTGGTTTTGACAGTCTGATCAGAGCCACTCCCTCACCCACCTGCTAACCACTTCCTGCAATTCCTTTTCAGTCATGTAGTGAACCAGCACTTTTCCAAGTACCCCAAATCCCACAAAACTTACCATTATAAGGAGCAAATTATCATAGTTAATGTTAAACCATAATAAATGTAAATCCAATACTGTATGAAAACTGTAAAACCATAATAAATTGATATATTTAAACCATGTTAAAAGCTCAGAATTTTTTCATTTTTTTTTTTTTTTACTTTTTTATGACAGTAGTGTCTAAGTTACCACAGTTTTAGTATAGTAGGGTAACAAAAACAAAATGTTTAAGCAAAATCAAAACTGTTCAACATACAATGTTACAGCATGCAGCCATGAGTTTTGCACTTTTGTTGAGCTGAAACTAATATTTTTAAAACATAATTGACTAGAATATGATAGAAATTATGACTAATTACATGGATGGCAACAAAGATGTAACATAATGTATACTTCTGTAGCATGATTTCATATTTAAACAATAAATGTTTACAAATATCACATTTTGTCTGGATTATTATTCTCAATGAAAACCTGCTTAATTCTTTCTTTTTTTTTTTCTAATATCTTCTCTTTTCTCTTGCCTGTAGAAATGTTATTTAATTTCTGTTAAGGGCTCTTCAATTAATAAATCCTATTAAGTTTATAATAGGATTTAGGGCAGGGGTGTCCAACCCCGCTCCTGAAGATTTCAGCTCCAACCCCAATCAGACTGAACCAGCTAATCAAGGTGTTCAGGGTTGCTTGATAATTACAGACAGGTGTGTTGGAGCAGGGTTGGAACTGAAGTCTGCAGGATGGTCTCCAGGAGCATGGTTGGACATGCTGATTTAGGGACTTAAAACAAATGGGTCAAAAATAAGGGGGACTGGAGACACATCATCACATCACAAACCTCTAAATCACTTTTCTGTCTGTTTCTGTTAAAATCAAAGTCAGTTTTATATATTCATTTGTCATTGTCAAGAGAGAAAAGTAATTAATATAGAACGTGCACAATATGCAGAAAAGATATCTTGGTTATCTTATTTGATATGTACAAAACTCAATGACTGCTGTTGGCTTTACAGATAGGCCTACAGATTTAATATTAGACATAATTTTACCGGAGAAACCAAAATCAGGGTGAAATGCGGGCCTCCGCTGCTAATGTTTTTTTTTAGTAACATCATAGACTGGGGACTAAAATGTTTCCTCTGATGACTGTATATTTGTACAAATGTTCAAATGTCACTGCACCAAATATTTGCGCATCCTTTCATGTTGCTTTAATAACAGTGTCTTGTTAAAATGCACTAATTAGCCTACAGCTCAGCCATATTTTTTTTACATTCTTCACCATGTTAACCGTGAAGAAGACAGAGAATTCCAAGGAATGGAGCTTTCATTAGGGTTGTCATATAGGGTATTAAATTCAGTGAATCTTCAATGTGAATACCTAATGCTAATGGAAGTATTTGAGTATAAGGGCCCAATATTATTTGTTATGATGTAAAAAGTGCTGAAAATGTTATTGCAATATGCAAGTTATTATTATATAACATTTTTTTTTTTACATATTATGCATTCTAAATGATTTGATGATGTGCCTCAACCAAGCCTAACTAAATATTACTATATTAATGTGTTATTGATATGAAACTGGCCTCTTCGAATATGCTAATTTTTACATCTTGTGCTATGACAATTAAATTAGCAAATGTTTTATACTTAATAACACTTTGGCTGAATTAAAATTAAGTAAATTAAGTATCTTCTCCCATCTTACCTCACGTGTGAGCGTGCAACCAATACGAGGCTGAACCCAGCTAGCGAATTCCGCCTCGATCGTCTTTTATGCATATTATGGCTGCTATTTTAAAGAGAGCACGCAGCGAAAATTTTAAACAAGATTTGTTTTGTAAATTTGTAAAAGATTTGTAAATTTAAATGTATTTAAATTGTTTTAACTCATACATGTTTATATAGTAGTGGGTAGGCCTATTGCGTAAGGGCATAAAATGGTAAATTATGTCAGTTTCTGTCCCTGGTTGCGGTGTATTACAACAGCCACTGAGATGTAGGTTATTTGTAAAGTCTTATAAATACACCTTTAGCGTCATCTGGTGCACAATATTAAAATAGACTGTTTGTGCTGCGTTTATTTAAATGAATGTATTCTCTCTTTATTCTGAAGTTGTCAAGTTTTTATATTATTATTGAGACAAGCTGTCAGTGTGATTTATGTTATAATCTGACTAGGCTATATGTATATTATCTAACACAACTTTCCTTTACTCTACCAACTATCATCTGATGAGCTCCTTTTAGGGAACAATACAAGGAACCGGTTTCATTGTTTTCTGCACAGACCTATGAAAACATGTATTTCCTGTAACAAATTGAAGACCCATTAAAGAAAATGGGTGAAACAGGACTTTCCATTTTGCTATAATTTTATCATAAATACATATTACATTTAGTTATATATAATCGAATATTAATCCTCACTTGAGTAATTTTTTTTTCATACTGAAATGTAACACTTTTAAACCTGTTCAAGTACACGTGTTTCCTTAGGTATTTTCCTTAAGTATTTCCTTAAAGGACTTATATATAAAAAAAGAAACCGTTATAAATGTATAGGATATGCGTAACCATAATATAAGTCTTTGTTATATTTGTTATGTAAGTCTCCATAATATAAGACTTTTTTGTATTCATTGTAATGTATTTTGTTAAATAGTGAAGCGGAAGTCACTTTGCGATAGAGAAACACGCACTTCTTCCTTCACTTCTCTGAAATAATCTGTAGCACGCACGCACGCACGCACGCGCGCACGCGCACACACACACACACACACACACACACACACACACACACACACACACACACACACACACACACACACACAGCTTCCATCTTGCTTTTATCCAATCATCGTTCTTTTTACTGTCGCTCAAACCGCTGTCTAGCCAATCATCGTCTCCGTTCTTTGTGAGGTAGCAGTGGCGGTAATGTTATGGAGTTTTCTCCCCTGCTCATCAGTGGCACATAGGAAACCCCAGGCCTACTGGAAGCGCTAAATTTACCGACAATATAACATCAGCGTTCAAGTGGTGGTGGTAAATAATATCCGTTTAGTCCTGCATGAGAGCCAAAGAGAGCATCGAAACATGGTGGTTCTCAAAATTAGAGACCAGGTGAGTGATGTCTGAAACAGCTAGCCGAGTTAGGCTAATAAGTGCTAACATGCTAGTGAACTACATAGAAACATCACAGACGATTAGACTGTACAAAGTCATTTAACTAAAACCGTTTAAGAGAATAAAGAAGTGATACACTGAGCTATAAGCGCGAAACGTAATTTTTTAGGTATTTGTCAGTCATCTCGTGCAGTAGGGATGTAGCTAATAGTTGCTAAGCTAAACGTGCGCGAGCCACGATATTAGTATAACGGATCTTGACTGATGAAGTGGACATTTTATGTCTTCAGTAATCTACTATATGTAATTCTTAAATCGCTTTTCGGTTTAATAGTTATCTTAAAGCTAAGTCAACAGTTGGTCTCCTGAGGTTAGATGGTTGACATCTCGTACTGCTGGCTGTGAAAATGCACAGATGTCAGAGATTATATTGTGGTTTTATTATATAGGTTTATTTATAATTTGATAATACGTTTAAGGTCATATAAAGATCGATAACTTTAACGTCATTCAGTGTTGGTTGACAACTTTGCAGGGTGCACGACAGGTGTATGGTCGCCTATCAGGGATGTACAAATCCAGTCATGCACCGCAGCTATAAAAATAATCATTCAAATTGGGTGATTTGTGTTTTGCAGTTGATATTTTATACTTGGTATGTTACTTGATCTTCATTCGTTTTAAATGTGAGAGGTATCTAGTTTAGAGCACATTCAAATGTAGACCGAGATGTCAAATATTTTGCACATTTGATTTGACCTTTGTAGCGATGGCACTGCCAAAGAGGCTTTATTTAATTACTGACGTCATGAATTTCCCCTTTCACATTACTTTCTCCTGCAGGATATTTATCTATTTCTACATTTTATGTACTCAATGAATGTGTAGCAGTGCTCCACACTAAGAATTTTTGCTACTGGCCCAGTGGTTTAGATTTTTATTTGACCTGCCGCAAAATTGAATAAATAAAAAAATAAACCTTGTAAAACCTTACATTCTAATAAATAAGGTTGTTTCAACACCAACATTTTAGATACCAGTGAAATTTCACAATTCTCTATTCCAATTTTGATACCACAGCAAAAACCACTAGCCTTACGTAATGTTATAAAATTCAATCATTAGGTGTGTACAGCAAATCTGATTTCTTTCTCCACTGTTTACGTTCATTTAAGACGTAACCAACCGTTTACAGAGATACTCGCCAACAGTGTTGGGGAAAGTTACTTTTAAAAGTAATACATTACAATATTGCGTTACTCCCTAAAAAAGTAACTAATTGTGTTACTTAGTTATTTTTATAGAAAGTAATGTTACATTACTTTTGCATTAGTTTTTCTCACCTAGGATGGACTTACTTGTTTGTTTTTTAATAACAATGAAAAGTTCTAATTTTGGCAAATGTAAAGGCCCTTTCACATCAAAAGTGAAATGAATCAGCTTCAGGCTGATCACAAATGTGATGTTAATCTAAAGTCATTTTTGCTTATTAGTATGGTTGAATTGGATCATCGAAGGTCAGCAGCAAAGACATTGGTTAATAAAGTGAGATTAAATACATAAAGTATATTTGTTTAATTTAATGTAATTATTGCAGGCTTGTGCAATATTCTGAGATTGCGTTTAGTTGTTTTTATTTATTTTGAGAAATACTGAATCTGTTTTTGTGCAAGTGAGATGAGTAAATGCTGACATTTAGTCTAGAACTACAATAACCATCATGTTTACACCGCGCACACATTTACTTACGATTTCTCTCAATATGGAGACAGGAGAGCCAATATCAGTCAATAAATGGGAAAACAAAGTAACTTGTGTTACTTATTTGAAAAAGTAACTCAGATATTTTGTTGTAAATTTAAAAGTAATGCGTTACTTGACAAGTTACTTAAAAGTAATCTGATTACGTAACTCAAGTTACTTGTTATCCGTTACCCACAACACTGCTCGCCAAGACTTGCATTTTAATAATTTTGTGTGTATTTCTCTGTTCAAGCATAAGACTATAAAGAAAACAAATCGTTACACAAAATGGGTTTTCTCTTTGGCACCTGAATGGCTTGAAATTGCTTGAATGTTTAAATTGGCGAGACTTAGCGTGTGCAAATAATACATTTTCATGACAGTTCCGTCAGCTGGCCATCAGGCAGTTCTTATTGTTGATCCCTTCTTATGCACTTACAGTGAATTCCAGGTGTTCTCTGGGAGGCAAACCAATGACCTTGGCATTACTAGTCCCAGTTGACCTCCAGGAACGAAAGGAGATTTCAGTATTGATTTGTTAGTGTTTGTACATGTGTTTCTCCAGTTAGAGAGGATGTGGAGATACGGAAGAGCTCATCTCCATGGTGATGGCATTAACTAAAGGAGCTCGTTAAAGGAGACAGAACACGATCGCAGCGCTTGAATAGAAGTTTAAAACCCCGTATGCATGCAGTAGAGCGCAGGCCACATGTGACAAATAGAGCCTTGTCTCAGCTTAGAGCCACTAAAAGAGGCTTTTCAAACGAAGCTTTCTTCAAGCACAAGTGCTTGCTTGTTATGTTCTCACGACTCTCAGTGTGAGCCTGTCCTTCCAGTGACAACCTGAACTGAGACTAACTGGATTTAGATGAGTCAGTGAAGATAAGGGGAAAATGAACTCTACATATTGTGTTGATTTTTTTGTTTGGTTGGTGGGATTGATTAATGAGATGCTCAACCTGTATATTGCTTATATAAAGAACACGTTAACGTTAAATTAAACACCTTGCCGATGCTGTTATTCTCAAAACTTGTGCATGGTGTGAAACCCGAGGCAAATTAACACTTTGCTGTTATCAGAATTTTCTGTGTCCCATTTCACAACTCTCAAGAATGTGTTGCTGAACATTTCCTGTAACTCAGGCATAGTGCACATACTTCCCATGAGTCACAGCAAGCCTGCACTGCGAGAGATGCGGAAGACACGTGCATTGTTCTGAACTCCTTTTTTTTTTTTTTTTTTTTGGAAAGTGATGATAAAAGAGTATGGAATACTTATGGCCACATACACACTGCAGCTAAATTTGGTTGTCAGTTCTTCTTTTAGTGCTTGGTCCCATTCTGTACACACACAGTTCAGTAATTTACGGGAATGACAACTGCATTCTACAACCGAATTAACTCCTGGAAAATGCAAGCAGTGACAACCGTATTTACAAAAACTCTACAGTGTGAACTGAACTGAACAACTAGTTGTTGAGGACGTATTTTAACATGCATCAAAAATGTTTCTCTTCTGTATGTACAGTGCAAGAAATCACAGGGAAAGCGGTACGAGCCTTGACTTGTGTTGCCAGATCTTGCTAGAAAAACAGCAAACAAGAACAAGCCCATAAAAAAGGAAAGAAATCGAAATGCTTTATGCTGAAAATAATACCAAAATATCGTGACCCACACCTGCTCACTTTAATAACTCCATAAACCCTTTTAGTTTTATGAGCCGACCTTAAATAAGTCCAAAAACGCTTAAGTAGTAGACATGGCAACACCCTGCAAGAGCGCGCTCTGTGAAGCAGCCTTTTAAGCATAAAAAAACCACGCCTCCGTCGACTGTGCTTTAGTTAAAATTGTTGAACATAATGAGTCTTTTGTGGCTGTAATATTACTTTGGTCAGAATTACGGATACTAAACGTGAGACGCTAGAACGTTGCTATGGTTACCACAATGTCACTCATCGCTGTTGAGTGAGTCGTGTTCCATACACGCATGGAACGATAATTTAGAGGGACTCACTCCCTCATTTAAATGCTGTTATCAGTCCAGAAACTTTACAGTGTACGTGACTGTGTGGCAGAGATGGAGATGAATATGTGGAGGAGATGAGTCTTTGCAGAGGATGGGGGAAGGGCTCATTGTGTGTCATCCCTTTCACAGCGTATTTGCCTCCTCTGTCACCTGTTAGCACTGACATTTTTTTTTTGTTTGTTTGTTAAAGCTGGATAAATATTTATTGATAAACACAAAATTAGACATCAGTGTCCTTTTATAAACCAGTAATGCAAGCTTCGCTTCTAGGAGGAACAGTTGTGTCCAGCATCAACAGTCTTGCTGGTTTGGAGCAGATTTGCCTTGTCTGCACCATCTGCTCTCTTCACGCTCAACCCTCTATGGACAAACTGAAGCTTGAGTCACTATTGGCTAGTAAATTTATTTTATTTGCCAGACTTTTTACATGGATTGCAAGAACAAATATAAATTTCAAACACTAAAGTCAAGTAAACGGTCTGTAATAAAATACGGTCAAATAATCAAACTACAAGCAATAGCACAAATAAACACAATAGAAAAGATGCCAATTAAATAAACAGAGCTTTTCAGGTAGATCGAACAGTATATAGATTAGGTACAGAAATTGAATAAAGTAATCAAATGCAAAATAGCACTGCATAGTCTTCACTGTATAAATTAAATATAGATTAATCCTTATTAAAGTTACAAAAGTTGTTCAGTCAAGAGCATTTCGTGTTTTTTTTTTTTTTTTTTTTTTTTTTTTTTTTTTTTGCAGCGAGTCTGTTGTTTGATTAACATTAAAAACAGACAGCTGCAGGAATATTAGGCTGCTGTCACTTTAAGACTAATGCACGAATCCAATATACTTTTACACACATTTACTTTTACATTCACATTAACTGTTTACATTCACTTCAGACATAACCAGCTATGCTTATTAGGATACTTGCCAAGACGGCCATTTTGACATAATTTGGTGTGAAATTGTCCGTTCAAGCACAAGACGTGAAAGAGAGCGCAATTCAGTATTCGCGTTCCGTCATACGCTTCAAATGTGGACGCACACAAAACTTCTCACACAGTGCGCACAAGTTATCATCTGCGTCTTCCTGCGCTTGAATGTTTAAACTGTCAAGGCTTAAAATCACATGCAAATGATAAACTTTCATGACGACGCAGCACTGGTCTGATTGGGACAGTGACAGTTCTGTCAACGAGCCCTGCATGTGCTCTCTCTTTCTCTCACTGTGAGTGCGCACATGTGAGAAAGAGAGAGCGGGCGCTCTCAGCCAAGCGACGGTGCGTAAAGCTCAGCAGGCAATGAAATTATATCTGTGCTAAACATATTTTTTGCTTCTAAATCAATTACAGGCAACTGTACAATTTACTAGCCATTGGCTACTTAATGACATTTTTTAGTTGCCTCTCGAAATTTGTACGCATATGCGAACGATTTCAATTAATGAATGAACAGTTTCTTTTTTTTAATGTATCTTTTTGAGGTTCTACACTGGTTGGGATTCCCTGCTGGTGTTTAATCACATTTAACTAATATTAGGGTGTTTTTCCCCAATATGGTGGATGCTTGACTGCTTGATCTTAAAAAATTAAGTTTCTTCAAACTGTTTCATCCATGTTAAATTGTACCACATTTCTTGGAATAAGGATCTGATCGTGGTTTTGATTAACCTTCAAGTTGATTTTGGTTCAATGTGTAAACTAAGGTGTGGATTTTAAATATATTGTGTGTGTGATGGCAATTCCCAGTTTTTCATTACAGTTTTTTGAAGTTATTAATGTAACTTTTAGATGCCGACTGTTTGTTATTGACACCTAATAGAGCAGAGCTACTCTCGAGTCATGATTAAAAAGTAGTAAAATTAATTAAATTTCTGGTTTTCAATGTGTCATTCTGTGGTTCTGGCAGAGATGTGTTCTTTATATTACTGATTTTTGTCAAAGCAACTTACAAAAGAAGAACAAAAGCGACTTAACAATAATCGTAATATACAATGCCAGGTTTATTAGCCAACTAGATTAGGAGGCATTGAGGCACGCTATAGCGAAGACAACATTTTTGGGAACAGCAATTCTTTGTTATAATTAAATTAAAGAGGAAAATCTTCTTTCCAATGAACTTAAAATCATACTTAATCAAATATTGCTCAATATTTTTTCTTTTTCTTTAGATATTTATTAAAATTGTGAAAGTTAAGTCTGCATAGGGACAAGCTCCAAATCGTGAAATTCTATGAGGAAAGATTAATTAGAGAGACAATGTTTGATGCTATTATAATCTATCCTTAAAGCTTGAATGTTTGTCAACTAGAATAAAAGCCTGTTTTCTTTAAAATCATCGTAAGGGGAAAGAAAATTGACACCCATTAGTGTTAATTTGCACTGCAGCTCAAAAAGACGAGGCGAAGATGCAGAGGCTGCTTTTATATAGAATCACTCTGGCCGTTGAAGATGCACTTACATAAGCAATACACATGCTGTCTCATGACAACACTACCTCAAGGTGTTGTTGCTTCGGTTTGCTGTCGGAATTCTTTGGGGAAGAGATGCAACCATGCTTACTCAGTTATTGCAAACACAATATCAGACTCTGCATTTGTGTTCACCCCTCAGGACACAGATAAAATGTCACAATTCAGACTTGGCCATGTTTCTCTCGCTTTCAGTTGTGTGACTTGATGTGTCTCTGTCTTTCAGCCTGCCCTGCTAAAAGCTATTTTCAATGTTGATCCGGATGAAGTACGCTCTATCATTTTCAAGAAAGAGGATGTGAATGTACAAGTAAGATTTTAACCTGTTTAAAAATTGTCATGGTCAGATTTTATTTTAATTGAACCACCACATTTTTCCAATTGACTCAGTTGTGATTAAGAATTGTCTTTGTTTCTTTGAGGACAATGAGAAAAGGACACCACTGCACGCAGCTGCTTACCTAGGAGATGCTGAAATTATAGAGCTCTTAATTTTATCGGGTAAATGCACCTGAAATATTCATCATGATGAAATAAATTTTCTGAAGCTTCTAGTATCTTCTCCCTTTGATTCCAGGTGTCTTCAGTTGTGGCTTTGATGTATTGTTATACTGTTATTCATGAATCTCTTGATGATGTGATTGTGATGTAGGAGCGAGGGTGAATGCCAAAGACAACAAATGGCTGACTCCTCTTCACCGCGCAGTGGCATCCTGCAGTGAGGTACTACAATCACAGAGCCATACGACAACCTTTACACATAGACGCACTTGGATCCTGTAGGTTTTGCCTAAACTCTACTTTCTGAAGAGTAGGATTGTCACAATGCTAAAATTTCAGTAGTGAACACCAGCGTTATTACAGTTAACCTAAACTAAAACTAAAAAAAAAAAAAAAAATTGTTCGAAATTAAATTTAAAGTGCCCTATTTTCCTTTTTTAAGGTTCCTAATATTGTTTTGGGAGTCTCCTGAAACAGGTTTACATGCATGCAAGGTCAAAAAACACTTTAGTTTTCTCATAATATACAGTTAATTTCACCTCAGTTCGTAAACGATTCGTTAGAAGCAGTTTGAAGAATCAGTCTCTCAGTTGGAATTGTAAAAGTAATTTACAGATTCACAAATTAAGGCCAAAAAAAAAAAAAAAGAGTAATGTTTCAGATTATTGATCTGCCACTTTGTGTGACCTTGTGTTTTGCAGGAGGCGGTGCAGGTTTTGTTGAAGCACTCTGCTGATGTAAATGCTCGAGATAAGAACTGGCAGACCCCTCTACATGTGGCTGCTGCTAACAAGGCGGTTCGCTGCGCTGAGGCCTTGGTGCCACTGCTTAGCAACGTTAATGTATCAGATCGGGCTGGACGAACAGCTCTGCACCACGCTGCCTTCAGTGGCCACCTGGAGGTCAGTGAAGAAACATTTGCATATGTGTGGGTTTGATGAAATTATGGTTCAGAATTCATAAAGTGCTTCGAGGTACACGCTGCAGATGTATTGTTCAATTAATGTTCTCCCTGTGTAAAGTATGCATGTTTTTCTTTTGTCAGATGGTGCGGTTACTGCTATCCAGGGGAGCTAATATAAATGCGTTTGATAAGAAGGACAGAAGGGCAATCCACTGGGCGGCATACATGGGTGAGACAGAGCAATGTTTGTTTTCTAGTCTCTTACACAACCATATGTGGGATCTATAAGTTCAAAACCCATTTAAATCCTCAACATTTTTTTTCTATCTCAGGTCACATGGAAGTGGTAAAACTGTTGGTGTCTCACGGCGCTGAGGTGACGTGTAAGGATAAGAAAGCTTACACACCCCTCCACGCTGCAGCGTCCAGCGGGATGATCAGTGTAGTGAAATATCTGCTGGATTTGGGAGTGGATGTGAGTGTTAACCTTTCACAAAAATCATATTGTCTTAAAATAAATGTTTACTAGGACTGGATAATATTGAATATGTACAATGTATCTGCGATTTTGCTGCCAATATTAAAAACAAGGAACACAGTAGTGGTTGAGGCAGGGTGGCCGATGGCGGATATTTATAACACTATTTAGATTTATTTATAGAAAAATGCTGCAATTAAATATAATATTTTCAAATTTAAATTTATATCAGAAAGCCGCTTCAATTCGCGCCGCATTCAGTTTTTTTTCACTCTTGAATGGACAAAAACACACAAAAGTATACTAGACATGTGCCGATATTTGGTAAAACGATATATCACAATAATGAATATGCACAATATTGTTATCATGGGCACTTCAAAATACCGTGAATAAATATTTATGGATTATTAAAATTTTTATAATGCATTTTAAGAATACTCTCTCCATCAACCGTATAAAATGCTGTATGCTGCATCAAAGGGACAGGCGCACTCAGATGTAAACAAGCCCATCATGCATGAGAAGCACATGGCTCAACGAGTGAAGGAGACGCGCTGAATGAAAGTGCACGTTCACTCTCTGACAGCAGAGGGTGCCGATGGAACCAGAAATGCTGCGGTTACCCCAGAAACCCCTTAAACAAAGCACCTACAGTTTTTTGTATTCGCAATGTTGTTCATCACAGCACCAAAATACTTAATACTTAAAGACTTAATAGGCTATTTATTTTCAGACTTAAACATTTTTATATTTTAACCTGGACTACAACTTGCCCTATAATGATTGCAAATGTTCTGATTATTTGTATATTCAGTTGTATCTGATCAGTTGTATATTTTTAACTAACATTAACAAAACAAAATAAAAAATAATACCTTCTGTAACAAATGTAGCTATTGCTCATTTTTAATTTAAGTTAATGCATTAACTAACGTTAAATAATGAGACCTTATTGTAAAGTGTTACTTGTTGTTCTTTATAATTCTATTGCACTTCAATCTGTTTGAAAAATTTTACTTTATAATTTTTTTGTGTATTGTGTTATTGTATTTAAACATTCAGAGTTCTTTTTGTTATAAGAAAGAGTTCTTAAACTTGTTATAGTGTGACAACACTTTTTTTTAAAACGTATTAATATCGTGATAATACCGTATACTGTGATAAAAGCTTCAGCAATATATTGCAACATGAAAATTTGATACCGGCACATGCCTAAAGTATACCAAAATGCCCACTTTGCCGAGTATCCTCGTAAGCACAGTCTTAAATGAGTCTTAAATGACCGTAAAGAGTGAGGACATTGGATGTGTGTCAGATTTGCATCTTGTCAATCAGATCTTAAAGTGACAGCAGCCTAATAAACCTGCTGCTTTGATGTCTGTCATTAATGTTAATCAAAGAACAAAAGACCAAGAAAAACACACTGCTCTTGACTGAATAACTTTTGTAGCCTTAATAATGATTAATCTATATTTAATATTTAATTTATGCAGTGAGATTGTGAAGTGTTTGATAACTTTATTACATTTCTGTATATTTTTGTTAGATCAAATATTTCAAATGTACTGTCTTTATTTCAACATTAATCTGGAGATTAACTGTGAAATTATTACAATTTAAAAATATATATATTAAAAAACTTTAATGCCAGGTGCGATTAATCGCAATTAATTACAGACAAATGTGCAATTAATTATTTAAATTCAATCGATTGACAGCACAATTTTACATATTTACTCAATTAAAAATAACTTTAAAACATTTAATATGATAAAAATAATTTGAAAAATACACCTGTGAAAATAAAAGGATTTATACTTTAGATAGCAACTTCTTGGCTTTGTGATCCTAGTATTTTCACAAATAAATAAATTGTTAAAAAGACTAATAAGGAAGTAAATACTGTATCGAACTGTACTCAGTCTGGAAAGTCTGTGGACTGGGAATCATATTTTCCTCAAAGACTAGGTAACGCTAATTTTACATACAGTACACAGTAACTATGATATAAATGCATATTGGCTAAATGATGACACTGTTAAAGTATTAAAGCGTTTGACTTTCTATTACAAATGCATTAGCCGACCACTAAAACATAGTAAAGCCGTAAAGGACGTGCATTTTCAGAAACAGTGTGTCATGTCACTAGTTTCACTGTCATTCCTTGTTTTGTTACTTGTGCATATTAGAGACAAATGTAATCAAGCGCCAACAACGGCTCATTTAGCGGTATCTGTGACATCACACAGGCAAATAAATTTGCATATGCCTGCCTCCAGAGCAAGATATAAAACAGTAGTTATACATCATCGCACCATAGGCTCTGCCCACTGGCGTTCAGTCATTGACCCCTTTAAACTACCCCTTTAAATTAATTTCTGTGAATCATTTATTTTACAGTTTTATAAATTATTTTGGCAGTGTGCTATTTTATTTTATTCTTGATTTTCATTTGTCTAGTCAAAAGTGGCGGTTGGATTGACAAGACCATAATAAAATGCACAATGTGGTTTGCTTTTACACATGCATTTGTACTCTTAAGGGTGGTTTGGTCTAAGCATCATGCTAACCTTTTCATGCAGAGAACCACTTTAAAGGCACTAAGAAGGTAGACTGCTGTGCATTTAAAAAACCTTGTATAGCTAATTGGGTCACACCACAATGCTTAAATTGGTTGCACACCTATGTTCAATCTCATTCAGTCGCATATTCTATTAGGCAGGTTTGCAATTAAACTCTTCTGAAGCCTGTGCAGTGTGAAGGGCTATTATGATGCGTTGGCGTAATGGGTGACGTTGATTTGCGCCAACGCGTCTCACTGTATGTTCACACAAAACAAGACTCCTTTACTCACAGAGACAGAGAAATGATTTGCACGCACTGCAGCTCCTGTGGATCTTCGGATACGGCTCAAGCATACTCTCTACACTTGATTACAAAACATTTAAAATATCTGATGGATGAACTCATGACTTAATTGGTGTTATGGACATTGGCATCTTTGATACTGTTGCTATGGTTACCTGAGTTGGAATGCGGTTTTGACTTCAGCTGTTCGTCCATATAGATATGTAATCAAGCTAGTGTTGGGCGATGTGCTTAATTTTCATATCGTCTTAACATCAGCCTCTGCGATCGGTGATACACAATATTATTGCGTCAGGGGGGTCTTTACTTTTCTTTACTCATTTAATTATTTACTTCGTATTATAATCATGGAAATTGAGAATGTTTATCTATCATTTTGTAAGCAAAGATGGTGTTTATTAATAATTCAGGTTATTTCCTGGTAGTGAGGTAAAAGCATAGCCTAATCATTTGTGTCTGAGTATTCCATTTATTATGTCTGTTGTGATGTAAATAATAAAGCATTAAAACTGAAGAGTATTCCAACTTGTAAGCGGGAAATTTACAGACACATATATTATCCTTTCATGCTGTTACAGATGCAGCATTTTGACTGTATTTCTGCATGAGATGAGAACACATTTTTATAATTTCTTGGGTCAAGAAACAGTCGATATATTTGCGATATATTTCCTCCTTCCTAGTTACCGCGAAAAGCTCGCTCTGTCTGGATGCACTTAAATCCACAGTAAGGAGGCAATATCTAACAGGAAAGCGTATCACATATGCATACTTCAATGAGCCCAAAGAACGAAAGTTAAAGTGTTTACATGCCAGTAGAAATGGGTTATGCTTAAGGCAATGTGTCGATCGGTTTATGCTTAAGGCTTTTATGACTACTCCGAAAAAGGAAAACCGGTCAACGTGACCACATGCATTGTCGGCTTAAGCATAGTCAGGTTAAAGGGTTAGTTCACCCAAAAATGAAATTTCTGTCATTAATTACTCACCATCATGTGGTTCCAAACCCGTAAGACATTCGTTCATCTTTAGAACACACATTTATTTTTGATGAATTAATTTTTTTATCTCTCATAGAAAGCAATGAAATTACCACATTCAAGGTCCTGAAAAGGTATTCTCATCACTTAATAGCATTAAGGTTGAACCACTGTAGTCACATGGACTATTTTAACGATGTCTTTACTACTTAGCTGGACCTTGAATGTGGTAATTTCGTTGCTTTCTATGGGAGATTAAAAAAAAAGACTGTTAGCTAATTTATATAATTGTAGTGATAATAATAATAATAATAATAATAATAATAATAATATAATAGCCTTATATTAATCATAATTGAATACATTTAATGGGAAAACAAGCCAATTACCGTCTTGATATCTTCAGAGGCATCAGCCATCGGTGATATGTCCGTCTATCGGCACAACCCAAATTCAAGCAGCTACCTTAATCTGCTGAATGAACAAAATGTTTCAAGACTCACAACTGTAAGCAAATACTGTTGACAATCTCAAACAGTGACTGAACGCAGCCATCATGGACATTTGCATTACTGATTGATGCCTTATTTTTATGAGAATTTTTGAGTAAAACATTGAAAATTTAATAGCAAAAGTTAAAGTTATTATTGGTATGTTAACTAAAGGAATAATCGAGTAATCAGATTAATAATTAATATATTAACCAGAAAAACAATCAATAGATTAATCGATTATCAAAATAATCTTTTGTTACAGCCCTAGTGTAAATGTTGTGTACCTGAAAATTTGAACTGTGAACCTGCTTACAGATGAATGAGCCAAACGCGTATGGGAACACTCCGCTCCATGTGGCATGCTACAACGGTCAGGATGTGGTGGTGAACGAGCTGATTGAGTGTGGCGCGAACGTGAACCAGGTTAATGAGAAGGGCTTCGCACCCCTGCACTTCACCGCCGCCTCACGGCATGGAGCGCTCTGCCTTGAGCTGCTCGTGGGCAATGGAGCTGATGTCAATATCAAGGTAGGGCCTCTATTAGAGCTTCACATGTATGAAACAAAAATCACCATTGAATTTGATCAGATTAATAGAGGTGCAGAAAAAAATCAAAACAGGTTTGATTGGTTATTCATCATTGTTTTCTCCCTGTACAGAGTAAGGACGGTAAGACCCCTCTACATATGACCGCAATCCACGGGAGGTTCTCAAGATCTCAGGCGATTATTCAAAATGGTGAGTCTTCATTTTTCAGTGTTCATTATGGAAACCTGCAGTATCTGACTGCGTCTTGTTTGTCTGTTTCGTGTACGTGTAGGTGCTGAGATAGACTGTGAAGATAAGAACGGGAACACTCCTCTGCACATCGCAGCTCGATACGGACACGAGCTTCTCATCAACACACTGATCACTAATGGAGCTGATACAGCCAAGTACGAATTCACATTCTCATGCGCTTTTTAATTACTGAACATAACAGCTTTGTTTCGTTTGTGCACTAACTGTTGACATAGATGTAGGCAGGAATTCATTATATACCTTCTTTGAAAACCCAAGAATGTTGTAATTGATCCCACATGCATACACAGTGAGATGCTCCTGTCTGTCTAATTGTAACATTGGCTTTTTTTCATTTAGGAGGGGAGTTCATGGCATGTTTCCACTGCATTTGGCTGCTCTCAGCGGCTTCTCGGACTGCTGCCGTAAGCTGCTGTCATCTGGTAAGATAGTCAGTGCACTTACGGTGCATGGATTACATAATAATTGTTTTTTTAATAGTCAGCTAGTCTGCTTTTTTCCATATAAAGATAAACTTAATGGGTCTCTGTCTTCCAGGCTTTGATATAGACACCCCTGATGACTTTGGAAGGACCTGTTTACATGCTGCTGCTGCTGGCGGGTGAGTTTCTTTTTGATTTTATACTCAATAACATGATGCAATTTTTTTGGCCCAAATCTATTTAGTTTGGCATAATTTTTTATTGTTACTTAAAAAAAAAAAAAAAATTGAACAAATAATATTTATAACACAAAGTAATATTTTAAAAACTTTGTCATGTGGTGTGACTAACATGGAGAAAAACTAACTTAAATCATAAAATTATATCATAAAGACCCTTGCAGACCCTCATGACTGTGTGCCAAGGCAAGGTTATTATAGTTTTGCATTTTTAAATTATTTTATTTTATTATTATTTATATCGTTTTCAAATTTCATATAAATTTCAGTTTAGTTTTAGTTAGTTTCATTAATGGTTTTGTAGTTTTTATTTTGTGAACACATTTCTATTTAGTTTTTATATATTTAATTTCAGTTTTAGTAATTATAGTTTAGCAGAGTTAAAGGGTTAGTTCACCCAAAAATGAAAATTGTCATTAATTACTCACCCTCGTGCCGTTCCACACCCGTAAGACCTTCATTGATCTTCGGAACACAAATTAAGATATTTTTGTTGAAATCCGATGGCTCAGTGAGGCCTGCATAGCCAGCAATGACATTTCCTCTCTCAAGATCCATTAATGTACTAAAAACATATTTAAATCAGTTCATGTGAGTACAGTGGTTCAATATTAATATTATAAAGCGACGAGAATATTTTTGGTGTGCCAAAAAAAACTAAATAACTTATTTAGTGATGGCCGATTTCAAAACACTGCTTCAGGAAGATTCGGAGCGTAATGAATCAGCGTTTCGAATCATGATTCGGATCGCGTGTCAAACCGCCAAACTGCTGAAATCACGTGACTTTG
Organism: Ctenopharyngodon idella; assembly: GCF_019924925.1. NCBI lineage: Eukaryota > Metazoa > Chordata > Actinopteri > Cypriniformes > Xenocyprididae > Ctenopharyngodon > Ctenopharyngodon idella. The sequence goes on along the minus strand of NC_067235.1, from coordinate 12,481,521 downwards.
GCGCTCCGAACTGCAGATTCGACACGCTGATTCATAACGCTCCGAAGCTTCATGAAGCAGTGTTTTGAAATTGGCCAACACTAAATTCGTTATTTTGTTTTTTTTGTCGTACCAAAAATATTCTCGTCGCTTTATAATATTAATATTGAACCACTGTACTCACATGAACTGATTTAAATATGTTTTTAGTACCTTTATGGATCTTGAGAGAGGAAATGTCATTTCTCCCTATGTAGGCCTCACGGAGCCATCGGTTTTAAACAAAAATATCTCAATTTGCGTTCCGAAGATTAACGAAGGTCTTACGGGTCTGGAACGGCATGAGTGTGAGTAATAAATGACAGAATTTTCATTTTTGGGTGAACTAACCCTTTAACAGAACACTTCCAGTGTAGACCAAAGAAAGACATTTAATTTCAGCAAAGTTTAATGTTTGCACAGTTAACTCTTGTGCAAACCTCTTAATAATAAAAATAAGATAATTGTTTGAGATTGAAAAAGAACCAAACAAATGCAACTTAAAAAATAAAAGTAAAAATTATTCATTCATACTCATTCATATTAAAGATGAAATCTTTCGCATGAAACCGCATTCTAAAAACGCAGCACTCAAGTTATAAGGAGTTTAACTTGCGTCTCATAACCTTGCATTACTTCCCATTCCATTGCCCATGTCTTGTTTTTTAAATGCAAAAACGCTTAGGACGTAATCGCCCAGCCCTACTGCCTGAGCTCACATGAATGAAGTGCCAGCTACAGGTATTTCCCTAAACAGCCACAGGTCAGATTTTCCAGCACAGGATGAGAGCTTATTAATTACGAACACGATTATTTATTTTTGCTAATAAGAATTTTATTTCAGTTAGTTTTTCAGTAACTGTTAGTTTCATTTAGTTTTTTTTTTTTTCATTTATTTTGAAATTTCTTTTATTTCAGTTTATGAAAATGTTTTTTGACCAATAGTTTTAGTCTTAGTTTCAGTTTTCGTTTATGAAAATAACTTGGTGGCAAAATCAGTACATCTCTTAACATACAAGATAATTTTACCTTTTTATGGTCAGGCAAGGTCAATTCAGTTTGTAAAATGCCAGGTGGTGTGACTCTCCAAAAACGTTATGGTATTTATGAATTATTTATTTGTGATATTTGTATAAAATACATTTGAAGTGTATTAATAAATAGAATTTTTTTTTGAAAATAATTAAAATTTGTACACATACAGGATGCAAGGAAAATATTAAAATATAAATAAAATTAATTTTAATGATGGCTATACCACGCAATTAAATTTAAAACATTAAATCATTTGCATTAAATTGAAACTTTTGAAAATTATATAAAAGTTTTTCAAAACCATGTGAAACCAGTGTCAACCAATGAGATTTGTAAATCTCAATGTATACATTTCTTCACACATTTTAAACTAGACTAAAATTTCTCTTTTTTTGTGGTGGTTGTTGTTGTTAACCAACCTAGTGCAACCCATTTAAAGGGTTAGTTCACCCAAAAATCTGTCATTAATTACTCACCCTCATGTCGTCCCAAACCTGTAAGACCTTTTTTCATCTTTGGAACACAAATTAAAATATTTTTGATGAAATCCAAGGGTTTCTGAACCACACATAGGCAGCAACGTCATTGCACATTTTGAGGTCTAGAAAGATATTAAAGACATCATTAAAATAGTCCATGTGACTGCAGTGGTTCAACCTTAATGTTATGAAGCGACGAGAATACTTTTTGTGCGCAAAAGCAAAACACAAATAACGACTTTAACAATTTAAACTTGTCATACACAGTTGACATAGTGAACGCAGTGCAGGGCTGAGCCAGCGTTCTGACGATGAACCCAGAAGCACTGCTTTGTGTTCACTACGTCAGCTGTGTATGACAACAGTTCAAATTGTTAAATAAAGTTATTTTTGTTTTTGCGCACAAAAAGTATTGTCACTTCATAACATTAACCACTGTAGTTACGTTGACTATTTTAATGATGTCCTTTCTGGACTTCAGAAGGTGCAATGACTTTGCTGCCTATGTGTGGTTCAGAAACCCTCGGATTTCATCAAAAATATCTTAATTTGTGTTCCGAAGATCTTACGGGTTTCGAACGACATGAGGGTGAGTAATTAATGACATAAATTTGATTTTTGGGTGAACTAACTCTTTAATGTTTCATTCACACGGTTTGAACATGTATTACAGTATCTAATGAAACATGTTTTCCACCACAGGAACCTTGAGTGTTTGAATCTTCTCCTCAACACAGGGGCAGATTTCAACAGGAAGGACAGTTTTGGAAGGTGTGTTTACCTGTACAGTGCCAAAGTCATCCATCATGCTAATGGATTTATGACATTTTTGATTGTGAGAAAATATTCTGTTCTTTAGGACACCTTTGCACTACGCAGCTGCAAACTGCAACTACCAGTGCCTGTTTGCTTTGGTGGGTTCAGGAGCCAATGTCAATGAGCTGGACAAGAGGGGCTGCACCCCCCTCCACTATGCCGCTGCTTCTGACGCCGATGGAAAGTGAGTTACCTTATGGACTATGATTGAGTTGGATGGGTAATTTTGAAGCAAATTAATTTACCAGTCTCTCTCGTTCCCTACCTAGGTGCCTGGAATATTTGCTGAGGAATGATGCCAACCCAGGGATCCGAGACAATCAGGGCTACAATGCAGTGCATTACGCCTCTGCGTATGGACACCGCCTGTGTCTGGAGCTGGTGAGACGACTTAAAATCACATGATAGGGTCTATGATTTTAATATTTTCAGCTTACTGTATTTCTGTTCTCTTCATCAGATTGCGAGTGAAACTCCTTTAGATGTGGTAAGTGCTATGACACTCAACATGAACACCTTTATGATTATCACTGCCCTTGAGTTATCAGACCTAATTAGATCTGTTGTGTCTTGTCTTGAAGTTAATGGAAACCTCAGGGACAGACATCCTAAATGACTCTGATGTACGTGCTCCTGTGAGCCCACTTCACCTGGCTGTGAGTACAGTCTCCATCTGTTTGTTCAACAAATGTTGGGAAACAACATTTTGACTACCTTTAATTCTATTACGCCTCCTGGCTGGGGTTCATCTCAGATTATGTGTAATGGTTGTCCTCAGGCATATCATGGACATCACCAGGCTCTTGAGGTATTGGTTCAGTCTCTGCTGGACCTGGATGTAAGAACAGCACAAGGACACACGCCGCTGGACCTGGCTGCCTTCAAAGGCCATGTTGAATGTGTGGATGTGCTCATCAACCAGGGAGCTTCCATCCTGGTGAAAGACTACACGCTCAAGCGCACCCCCATCCATGCCGCTGGTATGCTGTACAAAGACTAATGAGATAACATGAAGTTCAGTTATCTGCTAGGTATGCTGTGGTAGTCGGTGTTACACAGTGTTTGGCCGTACACTGATTACGTTACTAGCCCGTTTCCGGCCCCACTGTCGTTTTTTTTTTTTTTTTTTTAGTAGAAATAAAAACCATTTAGTTGAATTGGACAGTGGACGCTACAGTTATAAACAACGCGACTGCTCTGCTCCATACAGCACGAGTCACAGCAGTCAGATTTCACTTACCACGTGACGAGAGTAAAGAGAGATGACTGACAAGACGATTGTGTAGGGTTTGGTGTGCAGCAGATGCTGAGTGTCATTGACAAATATCTTTTGTTCAGTACCACCATGCCCTACACAAAAAGTGAAAAGCAAGTGTCATTTATTTTTATTTTAGTAAATTTTACTATTTTTAAAAATATGTATATTTAAATATATGCTAAAATTAAACTTTTTTTTTTTTCTCCTTTATTTGATTTTTTTTTTTTTTTTTTTTTAAATGAATTGATCTTTTATATATTAATTACTCAAAGGATGAAGATGATGGCAATTAATATGAATGCATATATGTACATAAATCCTGTTATCTTTTTAAGTATTTTTTTATTTTTAAATATTAAACTTTTTTAAAATATTAATATTTTTAAAATGTAAGTTTTTTTTTTCTCAAACAATAGTGCATTTACTGAGCAGTTGATATGAATATAAGCTAAAAAAAATTATTAAAGTTTGAGACATTGAACGATCGCAGTTAATTTGAATACATATATGCTGGAAATTGTACTTTTGTATTATTACTTTTTATCATTTTATCAATAATATATTACAATTTTTTTTTTAAATATATTATTTATTTTAAATTATGTATTTACTCAATGGTTTAAGGCATTTAATGATAGAAATTAATATGATTGCATATATACTGTAATTAAACTTTTTATTATTGCTGTTATCTTTATCATTTTTTTAAAAATACATTTATATATTTAATCAGTTCACTAAAATTATTTGAAAACAGAAAATGTGCAGATCCATTGACAAAGCTATTTATAGATTCTTGACACAAAGCAGAGTTAACACTTCTGTTGTTAATCAGCCAAGCAGACACAAGGTTGATGCTGTCGGCAGATTTATTATCCTGGGTGATATATATTGATCTATCATTAACCTCCGAGGGATTTAACATTCATGACGCATGAATTGTGCCTGTTCTTTTGCCTTGCAGCCACAAATGGTCACTCTGAATGTCTCCGTTTGCTCATCGGAAATGCCGACCTGCAGAGTGCAGTGGACATCCAGGATGGGATTGGCCAGTAAGTACATGACACAAACCCACCCCCACCCCCTAATTTTCATGTTCTTTCATGTCAATGGAAATTACAGATATATTCATATATGTGATTCTCAGGACTCCTCTGATGCTGTCAGTGCTGGGCGGACATACAGACTGCGTTTACTCTCTTATTAATAAAGGAGCCAATGTCGATGCCAAAGACAAGTGGGGCCGCACTGCTCTGCACAGAGGGGTAAATCAAAACTCATTTCGCATGGCACTAGAAGTATTACTACTGGCACTGGCTCTCACCTGTGCTAATGCTTCCTGTCGTGGCTCATGGATGTGTGTGTTGTTTCATCCAGGCGGTGACGGGCCATGAGGAGTGCGTGGAGGCTTTGCTGCAGCACAGTGCCAGTTTCATGGTACGGGACTGTAGGGGGCGCTCTCCAGTGCACCTTGCGGCCGCCTGTGGCCATGTTGGGGTTCTGGGGGGCCTTCTGCATGCTGCCCAGTCAGTAGAGACCATTCCTGTCATCACTGACCACCAGGGCTACACGCCCCTTCACTGGGCCTGTTACAACGGTGAATAAACGCACTTGCCAGTCACAGCTCGATACACCATACCTGTCTAAAGGCCTGCTTACACAAAGTCTGATGAAACTAAATGCAGGGTTCCCACTGTCATGGAAATATCAGGGAATTTGAAAATTGGGATTTCCCGACCTGGAAAAGTCTATAGTAAATGTCAATTAAAGGGTTAGTTCACCCAAAATTGTCGTTCCAAACCTGTAAGACCTTCGTTCATCTTCGGAACACAAATTAAGATCTTTTTGATGAAATCCAAGTGCTATCTGGCATCCGATAGACTGCAACGTTATTACCACTTTCAAGGCCCAGAAAGGTAGTAAAGTCATCTTTAAAATAGTCCATGTGACTACAATGGTTCCACCTTAATGTTATGAAGCGACGAGAATACTTTTTGTGCACAAAAACAAACAATTTCTTCTCTTCCATTTCAGTCTCCTATGCTGTTGACGTTGTACACGCATGCGTCGTGCTGCTCACGTGAACCGCGTCGGCCAATAATGAGCCATTCTTCTGATGTAGAACCCGGAAGCACTGCACTGTGTTTACAATGTCAACATCGTAGAAGAATGACAGGGAAGGGAAGATATTGTTGAATAAAGTAATTATTTTTGTTTGTTTTTTGCTCACAAAGTATTCTTGACGCTTTATAACAAGGTTGAACCACTGTAGTCACATGGACTATTTTAACAATGTCTTTACTACCTTTCTGGGCCTTGAAAGTGCGTTAGTAACATTGCAGTCTATCGGAGGCCAGAAAGCTCATGGATTTCATTAAAAATACCCTAATTTATGTTCCGAAGATGAACGCTGGTCTTACTGGTTTGCAGTGACATGAGGGTAAGTAATTAATGACATCATTTTCATTTTTGGGTGAACTAACCCTTTAACCTGCTTTAAATGTTTCTGTTTATCATCTGTTTGGAGGCTCAGGAAGCTGAATCATCTTTTGAGCTACATTCAGCTTTCAGGCTGTTTGCCTTTTTAGAGACTTTCATACAGAGATAAGCATAATTATTGAAATCTCATTTTAAGGAAAACAACCTGGCATACGAATGAAATCCTCTTTAGCAATCTCTATATAATAATAATAATAATAATAAATTATATTATGTAGTAATTATAATCTACTGGACAGGTCATGGAAATTCTTTTTTTTTTTTTTAAATGGGTGGGAACCCTGTAAATGGCACTATGGGGAAGGAAGTGAAGACTAATCTGATTTGTTGTGACTAGACCCTAAAAATGTCAAACAAGCACAATCACAAAATATGATCGCCATCACACTAGGGCTGGGATAATGGATGGATGCATTGCGAATCGAGAAATGATTCTGGTTCGATTCTGATATTTTCCGTATGTATCTCGATTCTCTCTTTAATAGATTCTGAGCTTAGTTTTCAACAGCAGATGGCACTGCGTGCTTTAGAAACAGCCGTATTCTGCTTCCTTCTAATTCCTTACACACACCACTTGAACCTTAATCTTAAAATAACCTTAAAATAATCATTCATAAAGTTCAAAAAGGTTGAAGCAAATTACAAGGGTGTATGCAGTGGGCTGTTTAACGTCATAAAAGCATTCTGAGGTGCAAATACATTCTAAGACTCAGCCGAACGCACGAGCGCTCTTCTTCATGAGCATTTGAACGTGCGGTTAAAAAATAGCCTAGAGTGCCATCTGCTGTTAAAAACTACGCTCAGAATGGATTTGCGATGCATTTGGAAAATATCAGAAACAATCCACAAATCGCGACATATCGATATGTTGTCCCAGCCCTACATCACACGTTCGCTAGCCAGACTCTGTCATTGAGGGATTTCTTTGATCAGGAGTCGGGAAGCTTGTTAGATAAACTGTTGTTACATCAGATTCTCTCTCTGCAGGTCATGACACTTGTGTTGAAGTGTTGCTGGAGCAGGAGTTATTTCATAAGACTGAAGGGAACACTTTTAGCCCCCTTCACTGCGCTGTGTAAGTGGATTTGGGTTTGTTTTGTGTGTGTGTGTGTGTGTGTGTATAAGAAGGGCAAGAGTATTGAAGCTCTGTTTATTTTTTTATGATCTTCAGTATAAATGACAATGAAGGAGCAGCTGAGATGTTGATAGACACACTTAGTCCTGCTATCGTCAATTCGACTGATTCCAAAAACAGGTACCATTCATATTTCTCTTTATTCATTCAAGATCCATATGGCCTGTGATGATAGTTTCCTTCATTTCCTTTTTTTTTTTTTTTAAGTTTGTATATATTTGTTTTTTTTTAATATAAAGTCAAGTGTGGGCAAAACAAGTGTTACTGTTAAAAACTAAAACGATTAAAAATTGTTTTTAATTGGAATAAAGCTGAAATAAAATTAAATAGAAATATTAGATAAAGCAACTTAAATTAGAGTTTACTGTAATAAAATGTTTTCAGTTGAAGTACTAAAATTCAAAAACTGAAAAATCAATTAAAGCTAAATAGAAATATTGAAAAAACAATAAAAATAAGCTTATATATATATAATATAATATATATAATTTTTATTTTTTTTCTTTCTTTTCCTAAACATGTAAATTTAATGTCACACTTTGTCACACAGTCCAGGCTGTAATTGTTGTTCTCTCTGTAACAGGACTCCTCTTCACGCTGCAGCATTCACAGATCATGTTGAGTGTCTGCAGCTCCTGCTGGGTCATAACGCACAGGTGAACTGTGTGGATGCTGGAGGCAAAACCCCACTCATGATGGCTGCTGAGAATGGCCAGACCAATGCCGTCGGTAGGAGTTTGACGCTCAAATCTCAAATGTTTTTTTTTTTTTGTATTTACAGTTAGCTGAGTTTGTTTGGTTTTGATGTCTGTCTGTTTTTGGCAGAGGTGTTGGTGAGCAGTGCAAAAGCAGATCTCACGCTACAGGATGCCAACAAAAACACTGCTCTCCATCTGGCCTGCAGTAAGGTAGGAAATGCTCTGTTCTGTTATATTTCTATAGAAGTTGTTTTTGCGATCTGCATTGAGCTCAAGCAATAAAGCATGATGGGACATTGCATCTCATATAGATGTTCTCCTATCTATTACTAGCACTACTGATATTCATTTACTCTCTATAGGGTCATGAAACCAGTGCCTTGTTGATCTTGGAGAAGATCACTGACAGAAACCTCATCAACTCAACCAACGCAGCTTTACAAACGTACTGTTAACACATAGAAATGATACACTTGCACTGATGTGCCAAAATATATTAAAGTATAAGCTAATATTCAGTTCTCATTTTCCAGGCCCCTGCATGTTGCTGCCAGGAATGGCTTGACTGTGGTTGTCCAAGAACTACTAGCTAAGGGTGCCAGTGTGCTAGCCGTGGATGAAAATGGTAAATGCTGAATATTTATAACCTTTTAGAAATCATGACTAGAGTTGTTATTGTGTTTAAAATAAATATTGTTTAGAAATGCACAATATATTAGGGATCTTTTTATATACACATATTACCGTTCAAAAGTTTGGGATAAGTAAGATTTTATTTTATTTTTTTAAATACATTTATTCAGCAAAGGTGCATTAAGTTGATCAGAAGAGACATTATAAATGTCTTTACTGTTTCAAATAAAGTGTTCTTTTGAACTTTCCATTCATCAAAGAATCCTGAAAAAATGTGTACAGATTGCCACAAAAAAATATGAAGCAGCACAGCTGTTTTCAACATTGATAATAAGAAATGTTTGGTGCACCTGATCAGCATATCAGAATGATTTGTGAAGGATCATGTGACACTGAAGACTGGAGTAATGATGCTTAAAATTCAGCTTTGACATCACAGGAATAAATTACATTTTAAAATGTTAAAATAAAAAAATGTAGTAATTGTCAACTAATTTTGCAGAATGTTTTCACTGCATTTTGATCAAATAAAATCAGCCTTGTTGATCATCAGAAACTTCTTTCAAAAACACAAAATAATCTTACTGACTCTAAACCTTTGAGTGGCACTGTGTGTATGTATGTTTGTTTATGTTTTTTATGTTATATAATGTTTGTATATATACTTGCTTTTTCTCGCTGGTAGTAAACAATGGAATTTGGGAAATAATGGAAATTTTTAAATGAAATCATGGAATGTTGGTAGCACTGTTTACAGATAAATAAAATAACATTGATCTCCTAATATTATCTTTATATAATAATATTTTTATCATTTTTTTTAATCCACTATATAGGTTATATTGGAAAATTATTTTCTCATGCTCTGTAAACCCGAATAAGTTGGCGCAACTAAAATTTTAAGTTAAGAAATTTAAAGTTTAAGCAGAACTGGCAGATTTTTATTTTGTACTCATACATTTTAATTGTTCTTAACTTGAAATGTTTGAGTACACTAATTCATACATTTAACTTAATGTTCACATTGAGGTTACATGAATTTTTTTTTTTTTTTAAAAGAGTAAACTAATTCAGAAAATGCTAATTTGCTAGCATGTTAACAATAGCATGGTATAGTACTTGCTGAATGAGTGCAGCAATATAAAGCATTTAACATACTTGCTCTCAAACCAAGCTGCATGTAACTCCAAAAACCCACATTAACAAACTCTTCTAAATTAGCATAACAAAACATTAATCACTACTAAATCTTCCACTTAACATTAATCTTGCACAAAAAACATTATATAACATTTAATTTTAGCATTTACTCTCCCCTTCGAGTGCCATGGGCAAAGCATGCTGGGAAATAGAAATCCCAGCCTAGTTTCAGTTAAACTTAAGTTAGTCTAAATTAAAAGAAATAAGTTCATAAAACTCAAAACAATGAAACAGTTCAGTTTACTTAAAATATCAGTTCTGTGAACTTGAAAGAAAAACTGCTAAAAACTTAATTTGACTGAACTGATTAGTTTAAGTTTGTCCTACTCAAACCAATTAATTGAGCGTTAGGATTTATAATGTAAGGATTATTCCAAATTTCTCCATTGTCGCATCTCTTATTCTCACATGGCAGTTTTGTTTACCATAATAGTGTAAAACCCTTCTGAAGGCTCTTCTCTTATTTCTCTGAAAGGCTACACTCCGGCCCTGGCTTGTGCTCCTAACAAAGACGTGGCAGATTGCCTGGCGCTAATCCTGGCCACCATGATGCCAGTGTCTCCCGGCGGAGGTGCGGTGCCTGGTCTCACGTTCAGTGCCATCAATCACTACACCAGCCCCACTAAAAGCGTCACGTTCGACAGTCTGCCCATGCTCCGCTCCGAACACAGCTCCTATTGCAGTTTCAACAGCATCGGCCGCCACGACGGCTTCTACAAGGACGACGAGCTAAACGACTCTGACTCAGAGACTTACTGAGGTGGAGGAAAGAAGAGGCTCACATCTTGTCTTAATTACCCAGCGGCCGGCCACTCCGCAGAGCCTTAAGAGTCTCCACACACAAAAACACATGTATATGAGGCGCAGCAGGCTGGCCTTCCCAGCCCCTTTATCCATCAGCTCAACCTCTGCCAGCACATCTTGCCCTACGCAAAAGTAACGGATAAGTGTGCGGACCTCCCGACATGGCAATAACAAGACAAGAATCAGCAGCCTGGGACCAACATTTGCACGGGCAGTTTGACACTGTCGTAGGGATTCGAGATTCAGCTCTTCAGATCTTGAGGGAGGATTTGAATCAGTTCCTTACAAAAGACTGGAATATTTGTGATGCTTTCAACAGTTTCAAGTCAGTGTGCACTTCTGAATCGATCATTTAAAACGGGGAAAGAAATGATTTATTTTTTAAAATACGATTTTAATACCTGTCAATTTCTCTGTCCCTCTGAGGGAAAAAAAATAAATAAATAATCACAGTGTTTCAGTAGTTTCAAAACCGCAAGGGCAAAATTGAGGACATGAACATCAGCGTTGTAATGCTTCTGGCCACAAGCATGAGTGATGTTTAAATGCTCACTGTCTCCATCTTCAGTTTTAGGATAAATTATTCTTTTTATCTATGGTATTTATTTTTACTTTCCATATTTCATCATCATTTTGTGCCTTCATAAATTACTGTATGGAGGGAAGGGGCAGCTTGTGAGAACAAATCTACGATGCACAAGAAGTTCAACACTACGTCTGTGAAAAGCACTGAAAATGAAGAGGCAAACTGCTCCCAGCATGCTTTGCTCCAGGATGAGGAACACTGTGTAAACCAATGGTAGAACAGCATTTGATCTCTTTGTATGTTGATATATGAATATAAATATATATTATATTTTTTCTGGCTCTTATTAACATGATGTTTTTGGGCAGGTATGCTCGCTTTGATTTAGCAAATGAAACCACTCGATCCTCTTTTGATGGCCTGTCAGAAAACCTGTGTTTGTCTCTTTTCAAGCTTTGATTTTTGGAATAATTAAAACTGGAAATCTGTTCAAAACAGCTTCCCGGCCGAGAGGGGGCCAGCAGGTATCTGTTTGCTTTCCTGTCCTTTTTTTTTTTTTTTTTTTTTTTGTGGAAAAAGGAGAGTGATTGGTGCAGTTGATGGCCACTGCTGTCCCTCTACTCAGATCAAGAGATTCCTGTATATTTTATGGTTGTTTAAATAAATAAATGAGTTCAGTAATTTGAATCTTTTTTTTTTTTTTCTTGTCAGTCATTTAAAGAGGACCTATTCTTTTTTTTCTTTTTTTTCTCTTCACATTTTCAACTGTCTTTAGTGTGTAATGTTACTATAGCTTGATGCTGTATATGCTGTATATCAGTCAGACTCGGCACTGTTTCTGAACTCCCTGAGACGCCTCCATAAGTTTTCTTTTGGGAACGTACACATCACAATATTCCTCATCATCATAATTCCTGCCCAAGGCATATGCAGGTGTGGTCTGGTTGAGACTTGTGTTAGTAGTGTAATGTGAAACTTGCGATTATGATAAGGGATGTGATATTTCCAAAAAAATGCTCAAAGTGGTTGACCAATCACTGGTACAGCTGACCAATCAGAGCACATTGCACTTTTCAGAAGGAGGGGCTTCATAGAGACAGGAAAACCGTTACAGACTGGGAGGACAGGTGCTGAACATTCATGCATGTAGACCCCAAAAACAAAATTGTAAAAGGGCACAATATGGCCTCTTTAAGTAAACCATGTACAGTCCTGGACAACCTGGAGATATTAGGAAATTGTTAAAATTGTGACTTCCAGACCAATTTTAAATAAATTAATAATTGAAATGAGTAATTTCAATAGTGAATTTTTTTTTTTTTTTCTTCTTCTTTTTTGGAGTTTTAGCTCACTTTTAAAAGGTTAGAAATTTGTTAGTGTAATCATGTATCCTTATGCTGTATGGGCTTGTCGTGCTGACGAGGCTTGCTTGCACACGATATTAAGCGCTGCGCTGTCGGTTTTGTATTCTGCCAGAAGGGTGGACAGGTGTCAATTGAGGTGCCAGACTAAGAATACAGCACAACGTCAGTGGCAGGGCGTTGAAGCATTGGAGGCGGATGATCAATTTCTTATTGACAATGGTGATGTTGTCGACTCAGTGTAATACTTTTATTGGTGTTACACGATTGCGTGGAAGAAGGGCCTGACAATCTAATTTATTATTCTAAGAACACTTTATGGAAATGAAAACTAAAGAAGTTTGATATAGTGTTGTAAGATGTCCTCCCAGATTGGAAAACAGATAAGCAGATACTGGGAAAGAGCCAAAAGTCAACCCGAATAAAGCTTCAAGGCTGTCCCAACATTGATGTTGCTAGACAGAAAGGGAAGATCAGAAGCTGCAGAGATTCAATCATATTTGAAACATGGAATGTCAGAACAATGAGTCAATCAAGGTAAACTGGACATAGTCAAGGTTGAAATGGACAGAGAAAAGATAGATCTGCTTGGAATCAGTGAATTAAAGTGGGCACAGGCAGGACATTTCCAGTTAAATTAACGCTACGACTCAGAAAATGACAATACATGAAGGAATGGTGTGGTGTTTATAATCAAAAAGAAGCTATCAAATTTCTTCAGAAGGCTTGATATTGGTATGTTATCATTTCCTGGTGCCTTGTTTCTGGTTAGGGCTTTGATGGCTGTTATTGCCTCATCTGTTGTTGCATTGTTCTTGTAAAGTTTCTGTGTATTCCTTCCATCTTTTTTTTTTCTGGTTCATTCAGTACAATTCCATTTGCATCTTTCAGCATGCCAACTTTTGGCCAAAATTTCCTTTTGATCTCGTTCATTTTCATGTCGGCCAATCGATATTTGCCTTTGGTGAACTCATTTTCAATTTCAGCGCACATGTTCTGGTAATAGGTTTCTTTGTTTCTTTGAATGGCTCTTTTTATGACTTTGCTGATGTCATTTGCCGCTTGCCTATTGCTAGTGACTATAGCTATTCTTCTTCAATAACCTTCAACGTTGCTTCGGACATCCATGGCTTTGTCGGTTTCTTCTTTTTCCTGATGAGTCTTTTCTCTGTTTCTTCAATAATCATGGTCTTTATATCTGCCCATAGTTCTTCTGGCTCTTTTTCATCCATATCTAACACAGAGAAATGATTTTGTAGATTGTTCCAAAATATCTGAGGAATGTTGTCTAAATCAAGCTTTGGCAATGTCTTTATTGATGTCGTCTTCCACAATTTGACCTTAAAGGGTTAGTTCACCCAAAATAAAAATTTCTGTCGTTAAGTACTCACCCTCATGTCATCCCAAACCCGTAAGACCTTCGTTTGTCTTCGGAACACACATTAAGATATTTTTGATGAAATCCGAGGGTATCTGATCCACACATAGGCAGCAACGACCACCTTTTGAGGTCCAGAAAGGTACTAAAGACATTGTTAAAACTGGTGACGTGACTACAGTGGTTCAACCTTAATATTATGAAGCGGTGAGAATACTACACTATTTTCGTTGCAGAGCTTCAGTGTTTACATCAGAATGGCGCATTCGGACGTAAACACTGAAGCTCTGCAACGAAAATAGCGTAGCAGTATGACAGGTGAATTTGTTGAATAAAGTTGTTATTTTTGTTTTGTTTTTGCGCACAAATGTATTCTTGTCACTTCATAATATTAAGATTGAACCACTGTAGTCACGTCGCCGGTTTTAACGATGTCTTTAGTACTTTCCGGACCTTAAAAGGTGCAATGTCGTTGCTGCCTATGTGTGGATCAGATATCCTCGGATTTCATCAAAAATATCTTAATTTGTGTTCCTAAGACAAACGAAGGTCTTATGGGTTTGGGACAACATGAGGGTGAGTACTTAATGACAGAAATTTCACTTTTGGGTGAACTAACCCTTTAATCTAACCCTTTAATCTTACACTTTAAAAGTTCAAGGACAGTCCCACAATTCTTCATCCTCACTGCCATTACTGATGATTTCTATCTTTGCCGACTGCAGATGTAGTTGATTTGGATCTTATATTTGCCATCTGGTGATGTCCATGTGTAAAGCCTTTGCTTATGGTGTTGGAAGAAGGTGTTCGTAATTGATAATTGATTTGTTGCACAAAAATTATGGTACTAGAATTCCATGGATGACGATAATAACAAACAAGTTCGTGTTGGAACAAATCAAGCCAGCTATGTCATTACAATCACGGATGATCAAATTACGCCTTGCCTATTTTGGTCATAGGATTAGGAGGGAACAATCACCGAAGAAGGACACCATTGATGGATTGACACAATCTTAACAGTGGAGAAGACACTGGCCGAACTTGGTCAAATTGCACATGATCGATCTTTCTTTTATCCATCAAGTCACCATGGATTGGGATTGAACCGAAGGCTATTCACAATATTCATGCAAATCATTTTAAGATATACGTACACTATATTGCCAAAAGTATTGGGACACCCCTCCAAATTATTGAATTCCAATCAGGTGTTCCAATCACTTCCATGGCCACAGGTGTATAAAATCAAGCACCTAGGCATGTAGACTGCTTCTACAAACATTTGTGAAAGAATGGGTCGCTCTCAGGAGCTCAGTGAATACAAGCGTGGTACTGTGATAGGTTGCCACCTGTGCTATAAGTCCATTCGTGAAATTTCCTCACTACTAAATATTCCACAGTCAACTGTTAGTGGTATTAACAAAGTGGAAGCAATTGGGAACAACAGCAACTCAGCCACGAAGTGGTAGGCCACGTAAAATCATTGAGCGGGGTCAGCGCATGCTGAGGAGTACAGTGTGCAGAAGTCACCAACCTTCTACAGAGTCAATAGCTACAGATCTCCAAACTTCATGTGGCCTTCAGATTAGCTCAAGAACAGTGCATAGAGACATCACCAAGTGCAATGCAAAGCATCGGATGCAGTGGTGTAAAGCACGCCGCCACTGGACTCTAGAGCAGTGGAGACGTGTTCTCTGGAGTGACGAATCACGCTTCTCTGTCTGGCAATCTGATGGATGAGTCTGGGTTTGGCGGTTTCCAGGAGAACAGTACTTGCCTGACTGCATTATGCCATATGTAATGTTTGGTGGAGGGGGGATTATGGTGTGGGGTTGTTTTTCAGGGGTTGGGCTTGGCCCCTTAGTTCCAGTGAAAGGAACTCTTAATGTTTCAGCATACCAAGACATTTTGGACAATTTCATGCTCCCAACTTTGTGGGAACAGTTTGGGGATGGCCCCTTCCTGTTCCAACATGACTGCGCACCAGTGCACAAAGCAAGGTCCATAAAGACATGGATGAGCGAGTTTGCTTTGGAGGAACTTGACTGTCCTGCACAGAGTCCTGACCTCAACCCGATTGAACACCTTTGGAATGAATTAGAGCGGAGACTGCGAGCCAGGCCTTCTCATCCAACATCACTGCCTGACCTCACAAATGCACTTCTAGAAGAATAATCTAAAATTCCCATAAACACACTCCTAAACCTTGTGGAAAGCCTTCCAAGAAGAGTTGAGGCTGTTATAGCTGCAAAGGGTGGGCCAACTCCATATTAAACCCTAAGAATTAAGAATGGGATGTCATTAAAATTGCACGTAAAGGCAGACGTCCCAAAACTTTTTGGCAATATAGTGTAGATTATATAGAATAAATTATTTTTTACTCATTATACAATAACCACAGATAACTAGAGTATTAATTGGTCAAAGATTGAAACCTTGTTTGTAATCACCATGTTGCATGGAGCCTCCATGGATCAAATTTGTTGGTTCAGCACATCCCATACATGATCAATTGGATTGAGATCTGGGGAATTTGCCATTGTCATGAAGGAGTGTACGTGGTCTACAACAGTCTTTAGGCAGGTAGTATGTGTCAAAGTAACATCCACATGAATGTCAGGACCCAAGGTTTCCCAGCAGACCATTGCACAGAGCACAACACAGCCTTCGGTGGCCTGCCTTCTTCCCATAGTGAATCCTGCTGCCATCCCTTCCCCAGGTAAACGACACGCACACCCGGCCATCCATCAGCAAACTGCGATGTGTTGTGTGTTCTGACACATTTCAATCATGAGCAGCATCAAGTTTTTCAGCAATTTGAGTTACAGTAGCTCTTCTGTGTAATTGGTCCAGACGGACTAACCTTCACTCATCAATGAGCCTTTGGCGCCCATGACTGGTTGCCGGTTCACCTGTTGTCCTTACTTTTAGTAGATACTAACCACTGCATACCAGGAACACCCCACAAGACTTGTCATTTTGGCAATGCTAGCCATGTCTAGACATCACTATTTGGCCCTTGTCAAAGTTACTCAGATCTTTTTGCTTGCCATTTCATTTTTCATGCTTCCAACACATGAAATTGAAGAACTGACTGTTCACTTGCTGCCAAATATATCCCACCCCTTGACAGGTACCTTTGTAACGATATAATCAATGTTATTTGCTTCACCTGTCAGTGGTTATAATGTTCTGGCTGACATATAAATTGAGATAAACTGTCTGAACTCTACTGCACCTTCTCCAGTAGGGAAACACAAAGGCAGCATGTGTTTGAAATGACGGACAATTGAAGAGCACATTGAAATGTTTTTTTTTTTTTTTTTTAAATTCAAAGGGCTCATGAAGGTTCAATACATGCGAGTAGAGTTCAGACAGTTTATCTCAATTTATATGTAGCCTACTTTAGGCAAGCTTTCAATTTCTATACATCAACCAATCACATTCAAACTCTTAAATGATGACTGGAGGATTATACTTACTGTTCTTTAAGTGATTCTGATTAAATAACCTGTTTCTGTAGGATTTTCTTACTGGTCGCATCTTATGGCCAGCAAAGAGCACATTGTTAAGAGGCACCAATCCGGTGAAGGTTACAAAAGTATTTACAAAACATCAGATGTTCCATGAAATACAATGAAGGGCATCATGAGCAAGGTTGGAAACAATAGAGTAAGGGTAGCACAATATTTAATGTTTGTCAGAAATGAAAACAAGGCTGTAAAGGAAAGAATTACAGTGGGTTCAATGGATTCTACTTTAGTTTAACAAAATGCCAGTTGTTCAGCTGATAAATCATCATCATCAAAAACAAAAAACAAAAACAAAAAAACTCAATAAACAAAAAACTCCATACCTTTATAGAGTGCATGCCTTATTAAGACTTATAAAACGGTTAGTTCCTGTCCTTGATTCTGATTGGTCAATAGCTGTGTTTTATTCACACTTCACCCAACAGTTCTGTGTATCACTACACAACACCCTTAGCAACCACTCTTAGCAACACAAACTGTATATTCTTAATTGATATTGTTCATTGACGCTTACTGTATTATGTAGAAGATTCCTGAGAGTCGTGGCTAACGAGTTCCTTATTGCTTCGCGTCGTGCCTAACAATTCCCTTCAGCCGTGACTTATTCACGATACAGCACAGCCTTACTTACAGGTGCTGGTCATATAATTAGAATATCATCAAAAAGTTGATTTATTTCACTAATTCAATTCAAAAAGTAAAACTTGTATATTATATTCATTCATTACACACAGACTGATATATTTCAAATGTTTATTTCTTTTAATTTTATGATTATAACTGACAACTAAGGAAAATCCCAAATTCAGTATCTCAGAAAATTAGAATATTACTTAAGACCAATACAAAGAAAGGATTTTTAGAAATCTTGGCCAACTAAAAACTATGAACATGAAAAGTATGAGCATGTACAGCACTCAATACTTAGTTGGGGCTCCTTTTGCCTGAATTACTGCAGCAATGCGGCATAGCATGGAGTCGATCAGTCTGTGGCACTACTCAGGTGTTATAAGAGCCCAGGTTGCTCTGATAGTGGCCTTCAGCTCTTCTGCATTGTTGGGTCTGGCATATTGCATCTTCCTCTTCACAATACCCCATAGATTTTCTATGGGGTTAAGGTCAGGCGAGTTTGCTAGCCAATTAAGAACAGGGATACCATGGTCCTTAAACCAGGTACTGGTAGCTTTGGCACTGTGTGCAGGTGCCAAGTCCTGTTGGAAAATGAAATCTGCATCTCCATAAAGTTGGTCAGCAGCAGGAAGCATGAAGTGCTCTAAAACTTCCTGGTATACGGCTGCGTTGACCAACACCAGCAGATGACATGGCACCCCAAACCATCACTGACTGTGGAAACTTTACACTGGACCTCAAGCAACGTGGATTGTGTGCCTCTCCTCTCTTCCTCCAGACTCTGGGACCCTGATTTCTAAAGGAAATGCAAAATTTTTGTCTTTAGCCCAGGCGAGACGCTTCTGACGCTGTCTGTTGTTCAAGAGTGGCTTGACACAAGGAATGCGACAGCTGAAACCCATGTCTTGCATACGTCTGTGCGTAGTGGTTCTTGAAGCACTGACTCCAGCTGCAGTCCACTCTTTGTGAATCTCCCCCACATTTTTGAATGGGTATTGTTTCACAATCCTCTCCAGGGTGCGGTTATCCCTACTGCTTATACACTTTTTTCTACCACATCTTTTCCTTCCCTTCGCCTCTCTATTAATGTGCTTGGACACAGAGCTCTGTGAACAGCCAGCCTCTTTTGCAATGACCTTTTGTATCTTGCCCTCCTTGTGCAAGGTGTCAATGGTCGTCTTTTGGACAACTGTCAAGTCAGCAGTCTTCCCCATGATTGTGTAGCCTACAGAACTAGACTGAGAGACCATTTAAAGGCCTTTGCAGATGTTTTGAGTTAATTAGCTGATTAGAGTGTGGCACCAGGTATCTTCAATATTGAACCTTTTCACAATATTCTAATTTTCTGAGATACTGAATTTGGGATTTTCCTTAGTTGTCAGTTATAATCATCAAAATTAAAAGAAATAAACATTTGAAATATATCAGTCTGTGTGTAATGAATGAATATAATATACAAGTTTCACTTTTTGAATGGAATTAGTGAAATAAATCAACTTTTTGATGATATTCTAATTATATGACCAGCACCTGTATATTGTAAAAAACATTTGTTTGTTGCCAGTCTGTGTGTTCACTGGATTATTATAATTACTGGCAAAAAGAATGTTTGGAATTGTAAATTGATATTTCCTACTGGCACACTGAAGCAAAATAATATTAACTGTTTTTGGTATGAATAATGATTTATAAATAAAAACAATTTTTTTCGGTCAAAAATATTGCGTCAAAGACTTTTGCACTCATTAAATTTGAGCAATTTTTATAAACTATTAAACATAATTATAGTAAGTGAATAGCAAGTTAAGGTTATAAAGAATGTATGCAGAAACAATGACGCTACATTTGGGTTCGAGAGTTCATCTCAGGCTGTAGGCACTCATGAACTCTTATTGTAATGACATAGTAATAACCATGTTATTACATGGTCTGGACTGAAATGTTTATTTTATTTTATTTTGATGAAAAAGAAGAAAAAAATGTGATCAAACAACTTAGCACCACAAGTAGCCAAACTCTCAACCTATCATTTGAAATGGTTCTTGAAAGGTCAATACAAAGGTCAATGCAACCACTTGCAACTACACGTCAATTAAATAGACATATTTAGACCAAACTTACACCACTACAAGTGACGACTTATCCAGGAAATATAAAAACCCATAGACAAGCAGAACAGATCTTTTATTCAGCTCTTAACTCCAGCAGAATTTGAAAAATTGTATAAAATGACCTAGAACTAGAAGTTCAGAACCACTAGAAGTTGCCCAAGCCATTTTATTATCATTCCCAGTGGGATATAAAATTCAAAAATTGCTTCAAAACCTGAAGTCTCCCTCTGAGCCTTCACACCACTGGTTGTTAGAATAAAATAATAATTGGTTGTCAACATTCATCCTCAACCATATTCATTAAAATATTTCCTATAATTTCAATTCCTTTATTTCACTAATACGTCCGGTAGTCTTTTACATTCGTCATGCCCCTTTAAAGGTTAAACCCATAAATACCACCATCATTATAAGAGGCTATTCTGAGTTGTATGTCTCTAAGGGAGCCATGATGACGCTATAAGGTAAGTTAATTATGTCAATTATGGCACTCAAGGCCCATCCAGATTTTCTTTGAGTAAAATGAAATGCCAATTTGCCAGAAGGCGCGAATTGTTATGGCTGTGTATAAAAGCAAGGTCAGTGAGCTTTAGGGAAACAGAGGAAACCCAACTGCAAACTGACCCGGCAATCACAGGCACTGCAAGCATGTGAGTTCTTTTGGTTAGATGTTGAAGATGTGGTTGTCTGAGGAAGACTGTTTTATGCTGGGATTGTAATGTCTCTCTATCTCTCTCTCTGTGTTTTGTGTCCAGGATGAAAGTATTGGCTCTGATGACACTACTGATGGTCTCTGTTGAGTCGGATCTCTCAAATGAAGAGTGGAAGTCTCTGAGCAACCCACAGACCAGGACCCTGGTGAGTCAAACCGCTCTGTTCTTCATTCTTCTCGCAAAGACTCTTGCTGATTTAAAAAAAAAAAAAAAAAAAAGCAAATCTGGGAGTTATATTTGAATTTATTAGTATTTATGTTTTATATTAGGAATATTTTTCAGTGTTGTTGAAGTCTCAGAAACATCTTTTGATAAAAGTTGGCACAAAAGGATAAAGGTATAAATGACATTTTCCAACCAGAATTCATGCTACACTCTGGTTCACTTTTACTCAAATCAATTTTGAATTAGTTTTAAAGAACACTTGAATGCCAAAAAGGTATATAAGGAGAAATGTCTTAAATGATTGAATAATACTTATTTCATGTTTTTCTAGAGATAAGGTATGTTTATGAGCTGCATAAACATTAACTAAAATTAAAAATTAATTAAAACAAAATTAATGAATTAAAACTAAATCCATAGAGTATAGAACCCCTCAAAGGTTCTATATATGAAGCACCCGACAAAACCCTTTAAAGATGCAGAACCTAAGAGTGTACTTATGTTTTATTTACATATATGTGTATACAATATGTTTGTATTTGTATTATTACAGTCAGTGTTTCTTCTTCTTATAACTTTTTTTTTTTAGCTTCATTTATTCTTTTGAAAATATTTACTGCATTGTAAATTCATGTTCTTGTAATATTTCTGCAGTTTTTCCGGATCCTACAGTCGTATCTTGAAGGCAGAGAGAGTGAAGCTCAAGCGATGGGCAGGAAAACAGACGTGAAGCTGAACAAAAATAGCAATATGGAAAATACTGGTTACGACAAGTACAACCTCTATCTTCACAATGACATTTATGATGTTTAGCCTGAAGATTTCATTTTTAGTTTCTCAATATCTATCATGTAAATCATTACATCTAATAGTTTAAGGAATGTTCAAGTCATTTTGTCTGTAATGATGTTTTCTTCTCTATATATTTAATTTCTCATAAGTAAATGATTCATATAATTTTTGTTATAAATGTTTTAGCAAGTTACAAACTAGTTGATAAAAGCAAAGCATGTTATAGATATTGTGTTTATAATAAAGACTTATGTAAGTAGGTAATGTGTTGTTCTCTTCAAAATATCATTCCTCTATAGTTTATTTGTTTACTAAATTAATATGAGAATGGAAACAGTGGAATGAAAATAACAACAGTGGAATGAGATTTTGTTCAGGAGTGCAGATTCTCACCATCCATTGTTTTAGAATCTGTGAACTACTTGGTTACTTTCAAAGTTTTATTTATTTTATTAAATATTGAGGATTTCTGTTTGAAAGAAGTAAGTATTGATAAAGTGTAATGAAGGTTTCTAATATTCTCAGGAATGATTTTCACTTGTTTGACAAGTGTTATCAGTAAACGGACAAAGGAAATTTCATATTGATGAGCCAAATTTGAAAGAAAGCTAAATGAGTTACCAATAAAGAAAAACATTGGGAGAAATTTAACAATGTGGTTGTTTCATAAACCTGTAAAGGGTTAAACAACTGTTTGCTGTATATATATATATATATATATATATATATATATATATATATAAAATAATAAAATACCTACGGTGTAACAATGTTTAAAAAAGAAAATGAATGAATGAATGAACGAACACATGGGGAGGGTTGAGGGTGTCTTCCGTTCATTCGTTTTTTTGATTTAATATTGAAATCAAACGGTACTTTTTTTCGTTTTTCATTTTTAAAAAGAAAACGAAAAAAAAAATTGGCTTGATTTTTCGTTTTTTCGTTCTGGGATTGGAAACGAATAATCAGCTTGAATATTCGATCTCTACATGTGGGCGGGAATGAAACGCCTCTTTCCGCTGATTGGTCAACCAGACATCAAACCATGTCGTCATCAGTTGTTCATCGGTTCCGCTCAACAGAATAAAAGTCCCTCGCTCTACAGCTGTAGGCTGATTCTTAGCGCCTTTATTCTAAATTTAATATATTTCTCATCAAATAACCATTCTAGTGAATGGCTTGACACAAATCGTACTGGTGCAGAGTCAGGGCTTAATTCTGTGTAGACATAAATTCATCTACACGTGCAATATTAGTTTATCTCATAAATATTAATTTACTTTGCAGCTGTAAGTGTAAATATGCAGCAGTCACAACTTTTGTTTTAAGGCCTTTGCACACTTGAGTCGGAAATTCGCGTTCGAAATGTTCGCACGTTAAAAAATAAATACGACCTCACGTTGTGTCAATCACGTTAACTCAATGTTAATTCGGATCAGGTTAGATTTTCTGCGTTTTTCGCATCCGTGCCACGCATTTTGAGAGACGTTTTGACAATTCAGAGCCACCGTACGCGAACGCCTAAATCCCCAAAGCCATCTGACAGTTGATACACGTCGTCTACAGCACAAAGCAGTAGCACTGTGACAAACAAAGTGCGGAAAGAGACAGAATATAAAGATGGAGTGTGCCAGTATCGCTAGCAAAGCAAAGACAACATGGGATGAATTTGAAATTATATGACAGATGGGCTATGAAAAGATATTTATTTGTGTGTTTTACAGTCACAGCATATCTATTAGGCCTATTCTATTTTGAGGTTTTTTTTGTTTGTTTTTTGTTTTTTTTTCATAGAGAAGTGTAGGAAATGTAGGTTATCACTGTATGATATGTCAAATATACAGAATGTATATAATAGGCTATGCTATTCCTTAAAGTCATAACTTTTGCTTTAGGAAATATTCTGAGTTTATTTCATTAATATTGAGTATTAATGGATGTCACACAAAACGTTTTATTTTCTCTGCCAACTAAACTTCCAATGCAAATCAGAACCGTTGTGGGACTGACTCCTAGCGCACAGAGCAGTGTTTCGTTCCTGTATGAATCGGAGTCTTTGAACGAATCAGTTGACTGAGTGATTCAATGGCCCAATAAATTTATAGAGATCCACTTGATATTTATTCCTGAATGAATCAGTGTTTTGAACGAATCGGTTGAATAAATGACTCATTCATTAACGCAATGACTTGCCGCCACCTACTGGCGACATTAATTTCATAATCCAAATATCGTTTCATTTTGTCATTAATTTAATATTTCTGTATTCAAAATGTTGTTTAAAACATTAATCTCATTACATTATGCAATTGTAATTGCTACGCATTTACTGCCCTCTCTGAGCAATGTTATCTAACATCTCATTAAATAGATCTACAAGCAACTTCAGATGCTGCTTCTTTGCCACCTCTGCAAGCCTTTGTTTGATACTGATTTAATTGCTAACAACCTATAGCGTCATATTATTTTAATTTAACTGACTAAATTTAAGAACTTAACATTAAAGATGGCATACCTACAAATTTATTAAGATATGGAAAAAATCCTAAACGTAAAAAAAAATCCCCTGAAAATCAATTGCCCTTATGGTAAAGTTAATTTCTGACACCAACAGATGGCAATAAATAGGCTATAAAAATACTATTCATCTCTTGTCAGTGTTATTTCAGGGTTTTGATATCTGAGAGAGCACTATAATGGCTATATTTAACACTATATTTATTTAACATTACCTCTAAAATTGAATTCGGCTGAGTTTTTTTTTTTTTTTTTTTTTTTTTTTTATAAATGTTTGATAGTTCAAACGTTCAATTCCCATTACAGTAAAGTCCATCTCTGAACTAATAGCACCGCTTTGAGGAACTAATAACATGTAATATCTTTTCATATCTGTCATATTTCAAATTAATCTAAAACAAAAGTTTTGACTGCTGCATATTTACACTTAAATCGATAGGCTACTGATTTGCGCTTTACTTCAATGTATTGTACATTCGCTCCGGCTGCCCAGTGCGTCTAGCAGCTTTCCCACACATATTTTTATAGTTGGTCAGTTAAATAAAACAGGCAGTGTGCCAACGTTGTAGGCTATGGGGTAGTTTATGTGCAGCTGCAAAGTAAACTAATATTTATGAGAAAGAGATGAAATGTAGTTGGAATAAATGTGTTAAGTATCCGTACAGCTGTAGAGCGAGGGACTTTTATTCTGTTGAGCGGAACAACTGATGACGACATGGTTTGATGTCTGGTTGACCAATCAGCGGAAAGAGGCGTTTCATTCCCGCCCACATGTAGAGATCGAATATTCAAGCTGATTATTCGTTTCCAATCCCAGAACGAAAAAACGAAAAATCAAGCCAATTTTTTGTTTTTTCGTTTTCTTTTTAAAAATGAAAAACAAAAAAGTGCCGTTTTCTCATTTTTCTGATTTCGATATTAAATCAAAAAACGAATGAACGGAAGATACCCTGTATGTTGTAACACTTCTCTTCATTGTACTTCTACTGGATTCAAAAAAAGGGACAGTAGACTAGCATTTGCCACAAATGTCTTTAAATGTGAGAGTGACACACACTACAGCACGTCCAGTATATCCAGTAGGTGGAGACATGCGCTTTCATTTCATTTTAACTACACACACACACACACCACAGAAGAAGAGCAGCAGGGCAGAAGAGAAGTTTGATATCTGTATATGAGTGAAATGAGTCTGTTGTGAAGGTGATTATGGATGAAGTGACTGGAGCTCAGCTGATCGCTGCGGCGCTCAAATCTCAGGTCTGTGATGTGTTGTCGTATGCTTTTCAAAAAGTGTTTTCTCTTAAGTTTCTCGTGTATATTTATATGAAATATTCTTGCAAAGTATCTATTTAAAACCTTTGTCAATAGCACCTGGTCATAAACGTGTATTTTATTTACAGTGTTGTTATTCTTTGTAACATGCCTGCAAAGAATGAGCGTATCGCCTGCTGCTGTACTATTGTACTTGAACTTGGACAGTGTGTCAAAGGTTCCGCGCACACGCAGTAGAGCTGTCAAAAAAGTGTGATCCAAAACACTAAACCAGGCATGGAGATTGAGTAAATATGTATATAACAAATTGTATGTGTAATAATCAGTGTATGCTCAAAAATGATTAGATAAAAAAGAAATTTGTAACAACTTGACTAAATATGTAGCCTCAAGGGACTTCAAACTTTTATCCCACCCTCATGCGAGGAACCCCATCCTAAACATTAAAAGACAGCTATGTATTTTCATGTATAAAACCCCTATTAATAGTGTGAAAAAATCATAAAATTAAAAAAAAAAAAAAAGATTAAAAAATAAACGAAAAACATTTATATTATGATGCATGTTAGATGTATCATTTATTTATTTTGATCAGATTTATTTATTAAAATCAATTTATTTTAATCAGATTTATTAAATAATTTTTATTATTATTATTAAAGCAGGACATAAGACAAAACAGTCAGACGATACCATCAATACAAAACACATAAAACAGAAAATAGGATGTACATATAATTATGTGAAGTGCAATTGTGTTTAGTATGTGTATATTATAAGTTTCCTAATATATAGGTAGAACAATGCTTATTATATGTACTATATATACTGTATATATACAGTAGCTATCTCACAGAAGTGAGTACACCCCTCACATTTTTGTAAATATTTTATTATATTTTTTCATGTGACAACACTGAAGAAATGACGCTTTGCTACAATGTAAAGTAGTGAGTGTACAGCTTGTATAACAGTGTAAATTTGCTGTCCCCTCAAAATAACTCAACACACACCCATTAATGTCTAAACCGCTGGCCACAAAAGTGAGTACACTGGGCCCAATCAGCCATTTTCTCTCCCCGGTGTCATGTGACTCGATAGTGTTACAAGGTCTCAGGTGTGAATGGGGAGCAGGTGTGTTAAATTTGGTGTTATCGCTCTCACTCTCTCATACTGGTCACTGGAAGTTCAACAATTTATTTAATTATAATTTATTTATAATTATTTATATATTTTAATCAAATTAATATGCCAATTATGTATTTATTTAAATCAAATTTTATTTATTTTAATACTTTTTTATTTTTATTTTAATCGAAGTTAGTTGTTCGTTTGTTCATAAAATCAATTGTGGCTCCTTGGGGGTCCCTGACCCCAGTTTGAAAACCCCTGGTCTAAATGTACTGTTTCTTTTATTGTGGCTTGGATTACCAGAAATAATTTTAATATTAAAATAAATATTCAACATATTATTATGTCTATTAGGTATGTCTTTTCTTATATATAACTCCATCTGCAGAATGTGGAGTACATGTTTGGCATCGTTGGCGTGCCTATCATCGAGGTGGCCATGGCCGCCCAAGCAGCTGGCATCAAGTACGTGGGCATGCGCAATGAACAAGCAGTAAGACAGTCTCTCTTTCCACTTTTATTTCAAATGTGTTCTGGTTTCATTACAATGAAGACTGTCTAGGTTTATGTATACATGCATGTTCTCTCTCCTAACAGGCCTGCTATGCTGCATCTGCTATTGGGTATTTGACAGGATGGTATGAATATGTCAGTTCATTTCTTTTTAACTTGTTTTTTTTTCTCATGCTGTTTTGCTGAAGTATAGTTTCCTTTCCTTAGGCCAGCTGTGTGTCTGGTGGTGTCTGGACCTGGACTGATTCATGCTCTCGGAGGAATGGCCAATGCTAACGTGAACTGCTGGTAGCTCCCACACTGCTGAATTCACTTAAAATGAAAGTGAATAGACCTCAAATGGGCCATTTTTGTACTTTTCTTCTCTTCTTTGAAATCACAGGCCAGTCATTGTCATTGGCGGCTCATCTGATAGGAACCAAGAAACCACAGGAGCATTTCAGGAGTTCCCTCAGGTAGGGTCGCTAGGAAATGTTTGCCTTTGGTACAAAACAACCTCTGGTGTCTCAGTATTTATGTTGATTTTAAATATTAAGCAACAAATAAACACTGTCAATAATTATTAAATCTCATATATTTATTTGTGCTTAATGTGTTAAGTTCCTTTCTAAAGGAAAGAAACACAAACAGTCATTTGTATTTATTTTCTAGTGTCTCTTTAACCTATGATATCTTTTTCTTGTTTCTCATCAGGTTGAAGCTTGTCGTCTGTATAGCAAGTTTTCTGCTCGACCAAGCAGCCTTGAGATGATACCAGCTGTAGTTGAAAAAGTAAATCATGTTTTAAATCATGAATCTCTGTTTTAAGACCCCATAAAATTAAAAATTCAGGTTTTGTGGCTTATAGTCAATGTCTGTAAGCTTTGAGGCCATTTATATGATAATTAACAAAAATGTCGCAAATATATATTTTAGCAGATATAATTTTTTTTTTTTAAATTTACATTTTTAGCCATTTTACAAAATTAAAATTAAGTCTGTCTCTTACAGGAAAAAAATATAGATGACTCATCTTGTTTAAAGAGATTCTTCAAGAGATTCCATTCTTTAAAATTTAGCCATTTAGCCATGTTGTGATGTGATGTAAAATAAAGGCCAAGCTCCTTAATATGTCAGTTATGTTCATCCCAACAAACAAACTAATTTTGTTTCAGTGTTGCTATTGTTAACTAAAACTAAAACATAGTTTTTGTATGTAAATATTAGATGAAAAACTTACCTTTAATGAAAATTAGAAATGTTGCCTAGCCAACTAGCTGAAATAAAATAAGTTTGAGACTAAGCACATAACTAAATTACTAAACCTAAAAATGGAAACTGAAAATATAAAAATAAAAGCTAATTCAAAATATCAATAAATACTATAATAGTATATAAAATATAGCTGCAAGATGCAATAAAGGGGCCAAGCATCACAGGAGCTATAAATCAAGCGGTGAGCATCAGACCAACTGCAAAAATTAGTAATTTGGAGACATTTGGAGACTGTTTTAAGCAAAATGGTTAAAAGCCAAAAATACAATCACTTGTAATGTGACATAATTGCTTATTACTTTTGACCAATATGTGGCACTGACACTAAAATCTGGTGTGGTCAGTGTTGGGTGACAGCGTTGCAGAGATTGGCGTGTTGTAGAATTTGTCACATTAAACAAGAATGGTTTGATGAATTGACTTGAATTCATTATTGACCCAGTTTCATTACAATAGGCAAAATTAATCAAAAGCTATTAGCATTTTTTGAACTTTCATTACAATTCTTGACCACAAGGTGGTGCAGCTCTGAAGCTTTTTGAGTACCTTCAGGGAATGGTTCTGATGACACTTACCAAGTTTCGTAACAATATGCCAATGTGTTGGTAAAATATAGCATTTTATGACAAAAGTCAAAATGGGTATAGTTTGACTTGCCATGCTATACCAAATCTAAAGAGAACAATTTTGTGCTTTTTGAAAAAAAAAGAAAAAAAAAAGCCATTTTTCATATTTCCTGACCACTAGGCGGCACTGTGCTGAATCTATGTAGATACACTCAGGTCATGGTTGTCATAACACACACCAAGTTTGGTTAGAATACACTAAGGCGTTGCGTCCATTTTGGTGTGTTTGTCAAATTTGTTCGCACAAAGCGGTTTGACGAATCATTTAGATTTTTTTTTTTTTTTTTTTTTATTTATTTTTTTGTCGCCATGGTATAAAAATGATCTGAGCAGATTTTGGTTAAAATCGGATTAACCATCTTGGATGAGTTAAAAAAAAGTAGGTTTTTCTGAAAATTCAAAATGGCGGAAAGTGACGTCATAGGGGGCAGTCGAATCGTCTTTAGCCAAGGAATCAGAGGACTTTTGTTTCTAGCCCTTACTGTTAATAGCATAAATGTAAGTGACATTTTGGACAGTTGGTGGCGCTAGAGGGATTGAGTTAGAGACTCCAAAATTGCTGTGGTTAATGGTCAGACTGTCCTCTATATGTGTGTCAAATTTCACAACTTTTTACCTTACGGTTCTATGGGCTGGCGTAGACTTTCAGGGCGATAAAGAAGAACAACACTGACTGATACAATAGGTGTCTACGCACCTTTGGTGCTTGGCCCCTAATAATACTAAAATAGCACAGATTTTTTGTCAAACATTTAATGGGGTCCTGAAATTAAATGCTCCTAATGTAGGTGAAATATACAATATACAATGTTCTGTAGTTAATGAGATGTTTGTGTGTTTTTTTTTCTTTTTCTTTTTAGGCTGTAAGGAGCAGCATTTACGGCCGTCCAGGAGCATGTTACATAGACATAGCTGGAGACATGGTAAATGCCAAAATAGACCGGACCAGTGTCAGGTGAGCTTCATGTAGACTTGAAGATTTATCATAGCAACGGGGAGCTTCCTACTTACCGTAGTTTATGATGTGATCACTTATTGATGAATTTTCTTTTGCATCTTGAAATATGCAAAATTGCATTGCTTTTATACACGTTCTTCATTTTTCTTTAGGTTTGTTTCCTGTTGTCCTGCTCCTCCTGTGAGTCAGGCTGACAGCAGGGAGATCACACAGACTGTCAGGCTGCTCAAAGCAGCTCAGAGGCCTCTGATCATCGTGGGCAAAGGTGAACAGAATAAAACTGAATGACCCAGGTGTTTGAGCATTGTCAAGGCTAGGCGAAATGAAAGCAATGTTGGGCATGCAGTGTTGAGCTGTGATCTGGTGCAGGTGCGGCGTATGCCAGGGCGGAGAAGGAGGTCCGGGAGCTTGTGGAGGTGACTGGAATCCCCTTCCTTCCCACACCTATGGGGAAAGGACTACTGCCGGATGACCACTCCAACTGTGTTGCTGCAGCCAGATCCAGGTATGTGTCTAAATGATCTTTACAAAATCTCTTTTTAATGAAACCGACTGATGTGATGCCCATCTCTCTCTGTTCTAGAGCTCTATTGCAGGCTGATGTTATAGTGCTGCTGGGTGCCAGACTCAACTGGATCCTGCACTTTGGTTTTCCACCAAGATTCAGTCCCCATGTGAAAATCATTCAGGTTAGTTGCAACCTGGACACTCAGTAAGTTGCTGCAACATCGGTGTAAAGACTTTAAAGTCCTCCTGCAGTCCATAATTTTATCACTTAACTCTTCTTTGATAATCAAAATTACATATTTGATAGGGCTGGGACAATGGGATCAATTTTCAGTTCACGATACAAAGAATCTGGATCGATTCTGATATTTTCTGAATGTATTGCGATTCTTTCTCAAATTGATTCTGAGCTTAGTTTTTAACAGCAGATCGCACTAGATGCTTTAGAAACAGTCGTACTCTGCTTGCTTCTAATTCCTCACACACCACTTAAACCTAACCAGTGGAAACAAATGCCGTGAAGCCAAACCCCCTCGTAGAAGAATGCTGTCATGTTTACAGCTGTGACAACGAGCGCTTATCAGGATAAAATAAACACTGGATTTTCAAAAGTATGTGAAATTTGCGGCTCCATTGTTGCAGTAAACTTGCACAACATTCTTGAATGAATAATTTATAGATTGCCGGTCTGTTATTGTAGGGACATTGACTTTTATTTTCACGCCCCTAAACATGACGAACAAAACTAACTCTGGTTGGTTGCTTTACATGTCAGTCAAACGTCCTCTTGGGCGGTCCTTAGCCAATGAAAGCTGCGATAGTCCATACCTTCTGCCGTCAGTCTGAAGGTCTGACTATGTGAGACTAAGAATCAATTAGAGAGAAAATATCAGAATCGATTAGGGCTGGGCGATACAGCTAAAAAAATTACCACAATATAATGTTTCATACTGATCGGTATCAATAATTATGGAGAAAAATTTAGTAGAAAAAAATGTTTGAATTTAACCAATGCATTTTTAATTAAGGCAAACAACAATTTAAAACAAAGCAAAATAAAATGTAAACAAATCTTTCTTATATTTTGTATGGAGATTAAATAAATAAGTGTTAAAGAAACTTAGAGCTGCACAGTTCTGGATAAACTGAGAAACTTTTTTTGTTTGTTTCAAACCGAGATCACAATTCTGAATGACAACTAAACGAAATAACATGTAATTTAGAGGTTCTGACAAAATATTAAGTGCTGCAGTCTATTTTAAAATTTTAAATATATTTTAAATATATAAAATTTTAAACGACACGCTCATAAATACTCTCGTTTCATTACTGGATGAATCTGTGTATTTGAAAGAATCTGTTAAATGAAGATTTAACGTCAAATACATTTTTTAACAGTCACTTGTCGCCATCTGGTGGTGAAACAATGTAATCGATAAATGCGTCATTTTCAGCGCGTTCAAGTTTCTTTCAAAAGCTGATTTGCTATTTTGATCGATAACATAGACATTATGTTTTATCTGAACTATAAACTCTTATCTCAGTACTTCTTTGATAACTTGAATATTTGTAGCACATACTGTGTGATTGAAAGCACTGTTTGTGCAGCTGTTAATGCCGACAACAACTGCTCTCTCAAGACGAACTTTGAAGTAGATCAACTGTAAGACGTAAGGAAACCATGAAACTGCCACACTGACGAGCTGATATGTCCTTTTTTTTTTAATTTTTTTTATTAACAATCACCTCGTCGTCGGCAGGTACAGCACTCATTTTCATGTGTTTGTGTGTTCTGATTTCACGTGGCGATTGCGCTACTGAACTCCACAGCAACTTGTTTCTTGTCACTCGTAGCGCATCATTTAAGTGAAACTATATAGAGAGTTATATCGAACATCTTTTCTATCGTTATCGATTAAGACGTACCGTCGATAAATATCGATACCGTTTTATCGCCCAGGCCTAGAATCGATCCAGAATCATTGTATCGCGAATCAAGAATTGAAGTATTTTCCTAGCCCTAATATTTAAATGTTTTTTTTCCGTACGAAATAATTTCTTCATACCTTTAAATAGCTTGAATGTAACTCTACACCCTTACTTCATTTAGTATATGCGGAACCATGAATATGCAAATTAGTCCCCATCTCCACTCAATCACACTCGGTCAACTTTACTGTAGTAAACGCTACACAATGGCAAGTGGAAATACTGGTTTAATTCAGCCATATATTGTTTGAACCAGAAACTGATTCTGAAGAAGTGGAAAAGTGAATTATACAGGGTCGTCTACAAGTCGATTTATCTGAATGGTTATGTGTTTTATGTATCGCTCTTTACAATATCAGACACATACAATGGTAACTGATATGATAAGCCTTTGGCTTGACTATGTTATCAAACAGCTAATAATGTGTTGCTAATGTTACACAAACTATGTTCCCGTTCACCATCTCAGAGCCAGACAGCTGCCTTCTAAAAATCAGCATCCTTAGAAACACTTTGAACGTTTTTGAGCGTTTTTGAAACTGTCTTTGGTACACTGCAGTTTTAACGAGAAAATACTCAGCAATGGTGTTGACTGATGAATTTGCACATGGTTTGTCTTAAAGCATATTAAAGAAAACCACATATAAACAACATTAAAAACTTAATTTTCACCACAGGGGGTCTTTAAGATTACTAAATGATCTTAATGTGAATTTGTTCAGGTGGATCTATGTGCTGAGGAGTTGAGTAATAATGTGAGAGCCGCATCTGCTCTGCTCGGAGACATACGGGCTGTGGTCAGCCAGGTAAATTACAGTATCCTCAGTTATCTTACACCCTTGCACTCTTATCTGCATCATGACATCCTACACTTTCAGAAAAAAAAAGGTACAAAAGCTGTTACTGAGGCAGTACCCTTTCAAAAGGTACATTTTTGTACCTAAAGACTAGTGCATATTAGTGCCTCAAAGGTACATATTGGTACAAAAAGTGTACATATTAGTATCTAAATGGTACATATTAAAGCTTTTTTAAAGGGTACCATCCCAGTGACAGCTTTTTTATGTATATGTTCTATAGACTCTGTGAGAGACTCCAAATGTTCCAATGGAATCCAGTATGTTTTGTAACATTTATTTCCTTTTACTTTGACTTATAATGTTACACAAAGGTCTTTTGCAAATATGTATCATTTAATTTATTTTCTCTGACCCTTACTATAAAATGGCAGTTTGTCTATATCTTTAAGACTTCTCTATGTCAATGACCTCTGTCTTTATTGGCTAACGGCTAACATCTTTGCCTGTGAAATGAGGTCTGTTAGAGAATACTGAATCAGTGTTGATAAGTGTAAGTGGATGGTCATATGTTAGTGATAATTTTTGCAGTTTGATATCAATAAATGATGGAAAAGTTATGGAAATGAAATGGCCTCTTGAATCTCTTTTTCTACTTGGTTTAAAGCTGTTGGAGACCGTAAGATTAGAGTCCTGGAGATTTCCTTCTGATTCACAATGGTGGGTGACACTGAGGGACAAAATGGCTGCCAATGCTCAGATATCAAAGGTGAGCTTGTGTGCCAGTAACATACTTGATGTAATAAAATTGCTTTCAATTGATCATTCAGCTTTCTGTAAATATTTCAACTGTGAATTTAGCATTTATGGTATTAGATGAACCATTTTTATTGTGTCCCACAGAATCTTGCCCTCCAGTCCACTCTGCCCATGAACTACTACACAGCGTTCCACCATATTTCTGAGCTCTTGCCCAAAGACTGCATCATAGTGAGTGAGGGAGCGAACACTATGGACATCGGCCGTACCATGCTTCTCAATTACCTCCCACGACACAGGTGAGAGGCATTTTCCTGCCCCATTGTTCACAGCTGGACAAGAGATGATACTCTCTTTGTTTGAATTCATCCCTAGATCACTATTCACTGTTTAGCTGTCCAGATCCAGACCTTGGATTGCTTCAACTTGAACAGTGAATCATTCTTCATGAATTAAAATGTTTGTAAACATACATAAACAGAGGACAGAAAAAATGATGTGCTCTGATTGTCATGACAATGGCAAATTTTAAGACCGCTCTGATGAGAAAAATGGAGAGCGACAGGTTTTTTTTTTTTTTTCTGCTGCAAGAAAGTCGAGATCACAAGAAAGCTACTTTTATGTTTCGATAAAAATAAAAAACTGCTTTTATGTTTGGATCATAAAAACAACTTGTTTAAATCATGAGGAAAACTGTTTTGATCACCCAAAAAAATTTAGATCATGAGAAAAAAGGTTGTTTAGATCACAAAAAACATATTTTATTATGTTTTGATCATGAGAATGAGATGTTTAGATCATCGGAATAACAAGACAGATCACACATTTTTTTATTTTATTTTAGCTGTATAACATATTGACTCCTGTAAGTCTTTGGTCTTTTTCTGGAAAGGAAATTTAGAGAATGTACCATAGACTACGTAGCTCTATTAAATGTTGAGTTCTACTGTAATGTTGTCCAGAGCAGTAATCTGAATGTCCTGTACAGGTTAGATGCAGGCACATTTGGCACTATGGGGGTGGGTCCAGGCTTTGCCGTTGCCGCAGCAGTTTTGGAGCAGACCCAGAAGAGCGCTCAGAGAGTGGTGTGTATAGAGGGAGACAGCGCTTTCGGTTTCTCTGGCATGGAGGTGGAGACCATGTGCAGGTGAATTATACATCATGATGTGTCATTCTAGTCATTGTTTATCTAGGACATGGAGCTCCACCTATAGGACGTTTGTGGGATGTGCATACTTTTATAATGGTTATATTTGCTCTGTCTCACTATAACTATTCTGAATAGGTATAAACTGCCCATCATCATCATAGTAATCAACAACAATGGCATCTACAGTGGAGTGGATCCAGAAACATGGAAAGAGATGGAACAGATGGGAGACATGACCACCATGTGAGTATTGAGCCTAAGGAAAGTTCTGGGTTCGTTCTAAAGCAGAGGTGCCTGAACGACTACGAAGGGTCACTTGATTGAGGGCTGTGGAACAAACGTAAATGTTATATTATATAATATTAATTTACAGTCTCTATATTTCATATATATATATTTGAAATATAGAGACTGTGTGTGTGTGAGTGTGTATGTGTGTGTGTAATATATATATATATATATATATATATACACAATATATACAATTTACCATTGGCTATCAGCTGATAGCCAATGGTAAATTGTGAATCCCAAGTCCCTGCCTTTGCTTTTGATATTCCCCTTTTGGTCGTTCATGTTTCACCCATCCTTGTGGTCAGACAGGATCATAGACTGTATAAAACAGGACAGGATGCGTTTCTCATTTTTGACAATGGATGGTGATGGAAGTTTTGCGACTTTATATCTTGCCAATTCAGACTTTATAACTCGATTTTTCAAGTTTATATCTCGCAATTCTGAGGAAAAAAAGGCATTAATTGTTAAAAATGTATTTAATTTAGTTGAAACGCTGCCAAAAGGCTTAATATCTGTTGAACCCAGCGGGTATCAAACACTTTTCATAAGACTGACCTGTGTGTTTGTGTCTTAGTGCTCCTCCAGTGACCCTGCTGCCAGAGGCACGGTACGAGCAGGTGATGAGTGCGTTTGGGGGTCGTGGGTATCTGGTTCGAGCGGTAGAGGAACTCCGCAGTGCACTACAGGAGAGTCTGACAAACACAGAGATGCCCAGCCTCATCAACGTACTTATAGACCCGGCCTCAGACCGCAAACAACAGGTACTGCACACACGCGCAGTCTTACATTTTAGTTAAATCAGTTGGAATATCATTAACAATTTATATAAAACACAACTCATTTGTAAATTCTTATATTAAATACGTAACTACACAGGAAAAACACTGAATTTAAGTTATTGGCAGTAGGCTAGTGTGGTGTTGGACCTTTGACATGTACAGCGTGACTGTTAAACAGTTAGTTCGCCCAAAAATTAAAATTATCCCATGATTTACTCACACTCAAGCCATCCTAGGTGTATATGACTTTCTTCTTTCAGCCAAACACAGAGCTATATTAAAAAATATCCTGGCTCTTCCGAGCTTTATAATGGGAGTGAATAGTAACTGAGAGATTTTGAAGCCCAAAAAAGTTAAGCCCCTTGAGTTGTATGGATTACTTTTATGATGGATGGATGGATGCACTTTTTTGGGCTTCAAAATCTCAGTTACTATTCACTCCCATTATAAAGCTGGGAATTTTTTTTAGTATAACTCTGATTTTGTTTGACTGAAAGAAGAACGTAATATACACCTAGGATGGCTTGAGGGTGAGTAAATTATGGGATAATTTTAATTTTTGGGTGAACTAACCCTTCAAGTGTTCATAACATCACAAGGCCTGTGTAACCTTAAATTTCAACGCCAACACAACTCTAACATAACTCTTTTTTTTTTTTCTTTTTTTTAACTCCTCTCCGCCTCTCTCATACACACACCTTAAACACATCTGACCTTTCTATTCTTGAAAGTTATGAGGCCCCATTATTGAAAGTTGTGACCCTCTTTGTTGTGCTGGTTGTATCCTGGCAACCACACGCAGACGTATTGAAGGATTGGGTGTCATAGCGAGCTGGAACACTGAAACTCTCTGTGTATGTCACACTGACACTCAAAGGGCTTCCCCAACGATGAATGGAAACTTTCTAGTATTACAAAAGCATTTAGAAGTAAACAGGATCGACTTCAATGGAGTTTATTCATGTGTAAACTTTTGTTGTCTTTAATGTTCATATCATAATGAAACTGTATTTATCTCCTAGGAGTTTCCCTGGCTGACACGGTCAAATCTTTAAAAGCTGACAGAGGTATCAGATGTCGGATCACACTGTATCTTACACTACATTTGGTCAGTTTACTGTAGGTGGCACCATTTCCTATAAAAAGAACCAACAATTAAGAAACTGTACATTTTATATGATCTCAGTCTCTACTGACTGAAATGAATTTCCCTAGATTCCAGGTCTTTCTGTAAATACTTAAAAGAAAAAGTTCACCCAAAAATGAGAAATTCTGTTATCATTTACCTCATGTCATTCCAAATCTGTTTGGTTTTGTTTCTTGTGGAACCCTAAGACCCTTTTTTTTTTTTTTTTTGAAGATTTTCCAGCAGCTCTTTCTATACAACCCTAGAAATTAGTTCCATCGTTCTGAAGTCAATGGGTTTTTTTAATGGATTTTTGGTTAAATGTCTGAAATAAGGTCTGTGGTTAAAATAAACTCAAGATGTTGCTAACAAGTGGCTAAATAGCACTACAGATGTTATTGGAGACATTAAAGGGATAGTTCACCCAAAAATGAAAATTCTGTCATTTACTCACCCTCAAGTTGTTCCAAACCTGTACGAGTTTCTTTGTTCTGTTGAACACAAAATAAGATATTTTAAAGAATGTGGGAAACTGAACAGTTCTGGGGCACCATTGACTTCCATAGTATTTATTTTTCCTACTGTGAAAGTCAATGGTGCCCCAAAGCAGCCTGGTTACAAACTTTCTTCAAAATATCTTCCTTTGGGTTCAACAGAAGAAAGAAATTTATACAGGTTTGGAACAACTTGAGGGTGAGTAAATGATGACAGAATTTTCATTTTTGGGTGAACTATCCCTTTAAATGCTGTCATCACACTGAGCAGGAAAAATCTTCTACTATTCTATGAATAGTCCTTTTTTACAGCCTTGTTGTGTTTATACTTGTGCTCTTGCAAACTATATTCTTACTCCAGCTTGTAGATTTTAAATAAAAATTGAAAGAGTTGTTGGAAGCTTGGTGATGGTGGTGTTGAAGTCATGTGGCCATGGTGTAGTTCATTTAAAGCCTAAATTTAACTTTTATTGCTGGTGATTGTATTTTTGATGAACGAAACATGTAAGAATCATAAACTTTTGTTGTTCACAAAGCATATTTTATGCAATAATCCAAAAGCCAATGGAAAAATCCTTGTTGAGGGAACCAGGGTGATGCTAACTTCCTGGTTAACCTACAAAAAATGTCATCTCTTCAGTACTTTATAGTGACCATCTCAGTCAAACTAAAAAAAAAGTGATTCATATGTTTTGTGTAAGTCTTCTACAGCTTTATGTGAGGAATAAGCTAAAATGTAAATCATTATTCGCTGATAATATTCACGTCTTGCATCTAGCCCGCATTGTTTTGTTCCTTTTAATAGCTTTGCAGCCGTGTTCACTATGAACTGTCATTCTGTGGAAAAGAGCGACGGGAAGATTCTTCAAAATATATATTTTTTGTTCCACAGAAGAAAGAAAGTCATACAAGTTTGCAATGACAGTGAGTAAATGATGACAGAATTTTTGGGTGAACATTTCCTTTTAAAGAGAAAATGCTAACAATGTCAAATAACAAGTTGTAACAAGGGACATTTCTCTGGTTAATACTATCTATGTTTGATTATTTTATTTTACTTTTTTAATTTCCACTGTATGTTTAGAGTATTTTAACCTCTGATCTCAGGTCAGTGTTGTGCGCACTGCTCCAGAGGGCTTCTGTTTAAGCTCATGTCAGTCTCTGGATAATTGAGGTCTTCCTGGCCTCATCCTCTGCTCTTTCATAAGGTATCATTACAGTGGTGCTTTATCACAGAGTGAGAGAGCTTCTCCGCCTT
This sequence comes from Ctenopharyngodon idella, assembly GCF_019924925.1. NCBI lineage: Eukaryota > Metazoa > Chordata > Actinopteri > Cypriniformes > Xenocyprididae > Ctenopharyngodon > Ctenopharyngodon idella. The sequence continues at coordinate 12,442,304 of NC_067235.1, read as the reverse complement.
GACCTTGGCAGATCACACCATTTTCACATTTCCAGGTGTGGAAATGTTCCCAACAGTTTTACAGCATATAAAAGACTTATTAGAAGAACAATTTTCACAGCCAAATGTGTAAAGGTGAGAATGACGGTATTTGTGGCACATTATAAAAGCCTTGTAATTTTGTTAATTATTGTGCACAAACAAAAATGGCCTCATGTACATTGTTATTGTATAAAAAAATATAGTGATTTAAAAATATTTTTCTAATAACAACTTGATAAAAAACAATGAATGTAATTAGATTTTCTTTGTAAGATTTTGTTGGAAAATTAAAATGCAATTCATAAGAAGCCATCTCTGCCTCTGTCTTTCTCTCCATCTCCCTGCCTGTCTGCTGTCTCCTTTGTTCTGCACTTTGTCTAATTGGAGGTGTTTACAGACTGCATCTCCCATCAGGCTTTTAACTGGCCCTCTTCATAATTGCTCTGTCATTTATTCTGAGGGAAAGTAAAGGCGCCAATAAATTGTGAGCAGTGGTGGTCGATAAGTCCTGAAAAAAGGACACCGAGAGGGGGGGGCGAGATAGACAAGGCGGTCTGGAAAACATCTGAGATACTCCACTACAGAGCATGCAGGCTAATTCTGTCATTTTATGCATGTGTGTACATCACATGCCAGTGGCAGCCCGTCTCAGATTTAAGTCCGAACATTATAGATGCTCAAACCAAATCCAGCAGGGGCTTTGACTTTCTATCAATCTATACAAACTGAAATCATCTATAAATGAATGATGGTAGTTCAACATCACCACTTGCATGACATCTTGTCACTTCAATGTCATTTCTATCCATACTGTTTTGTTTTCTCTGTCCATTTGAGGCAGGGAAACAAAGGCAGTGCTGGCAGTAGTAACAGGCTAATATTGGCTACAGAGGGCAGCTGACCGGCTGCCTCCTGTATATTTAGCTCAGGGCCAATACATGGGAGAGGTGTAACAGACATTGGCTGGCATTCACTTCTCCTAAAGGCGTGGATCTAGTGTGTGTGTGTGAGAGAGAGAGAGTGGCAGGGAGAGAGAGGAGTAGTGCGGGACTGCCTCAGATCACTCCTCGGTGCTATTGGAGGTAGACGGCAGCCGGCAGCATGATTCTGTTCTCGCTTGGACTATATTTTCAACTCTTCTGCTATGTGTCGTCATTCTCTTACGTGGATAACATATTCCCTCTTCCAACTGGTAAGATATCACTCTCTTTTGCCCATGTTTGGTAGGTGCTGATATAAGGGGTTTTCTCTTGCAGGGGGAAGTTTGTTTGCACAATATGCACATCAGACTATTTGCAGCAACAAAAGCATGTTTGATTAACTGTTGGTAATTTCATGAATCATGCAAATTAAATGCAGTTGCAGAATATATCATAACATGCATTGGGTTGCACTGAGGATTACTGCTTGTAATGAGAACAAGTAAAAATGTTGCCCTTATTTTGCAATAAATTTCCCCACTGGCATCATTGAATTATCTCTGGTTATTATCTCTAATGGCAAAATGGCTGTGTTTCAGTTTTGTCAGCCAACACTGCAGTGAAAAGTTTAATTAGGCAAGTGCTTGTTTTTTGCCAAGTTAACATATTTTTTTTACTATTTTAGATTTTAATGTACTGTGATTTTTTTTTTTTTTTTTTTTTTTTTTTTTTTTTAAATAGAATATATGGTCACTTTATTGCTTCTTCACAACAATAATTGTTTATAGATAGTGTGTGTGTGTGTGTGTGTGTATATATATATATATATATATATATATATATATATATATGATTGATTATACATGTCAAATATAAATATCAAATCGATTAATCACGATTAATCACACCTAACATAAGTTTTTGTATATATATTATATTATATTATATATACTGTATATGTATATACACTGTAAAAAATTATTTTTATTTATCACAAAATGTTTTCATTTGTCAAATCAACGCAGATAATTAATGTGGTTCAGATAACATATTTTGAGTTTCTGTTGATTAAACCAATCGCCTTCATTGTATTAACTCAAATTTTTAATTTCAATGAACGCAGTTTTAAGTCAACCAGATAACTTACTTTTTTAGTTAAACCAACAATTATTTTTTTACACACATATATATATATGTGTGTATATATATATATATATATATATATATACACACACACATATATTATGTAAACAAACTTTTGTGTTAGATGCGATTAATCATGATTAATGGATTTGACAGCACTAATACACAAACTGTAAAAAAATAGGAAAAGGTATTTGGACGCTAAAGTCAAACACTTAATAATGTATGAATATCATTGCATTAGATACAAAATATCAAAGCAAGTGCCATTTATTTTAAATAAAGAGAGATTTTACATTTTACTTTTACCGCACAACAATTCAAAAGAATTTAGGTTTCAAATGATAAAATGATACATATACTGTTCAATATGACAAGAAAAAGTGGCTTTCAGATGTTAGTGGATCCTGTTCATAGTAAATGCAATGAACTGTGAATTTGAGGTGAACTGACTTCATAGAATCACCAAAAATCACTTTGACACCAATTGATGAAGTCATTATAAATATCTTATTTCTAATAAAAGCTCCAGCATCATGTGTTTGCAGATAAATCTTTAAATATCTAGTAGTTTCAGTGATGAATGGCCTTTCATTACAATCTTATCCACATGATAACTATTATAGTTGTCATGTGTTTCAGTCTCTCTTTTCCAAAACATTGGAGTGAAACACTGTTCCGCTGGCCCACGTGTCTATTGACATGTTCCTCTTGTACCTCATTTCCACACATCTAGCTTTCCAGTTGCTGGAAACCAGAAAGAAATTCAACCCCTGCTGTTTACTGAGTCCACCGCCGCCGCCTCTCTTCCCTCCCCCTTCACTGTGGCGGCAGGAGTCTCTGGTGAGTCCTGACACATGACCTCTGATCCAGCACCTGGATTTGATGTAGGTTTCATGTACATCAAGGGTTCAGGGTGTGAAGAAGTATATTAAGTTTGTCCCCATGACCACAGCAGCTATGGCTACATCACTGTGATAAATAAATGTAAATAAAAGTAAAAAGAGGTTTGTGATTACCACTGAAAGCTGCAAAGACTGTAACTATTTAACATTTTCTCATTTTCATCATATTTCTCAGATGTAATTTTACATGACTTGTCTTATAGACTGAGACTGGTGTTACACCAAATGTGGGGAACTCAGAAGAGAAGCACAATCCCACAACCCACACATGTTCCCCAGGGCCTCCTGGACCAGCAGGACCTCCTGGCCCTCAGGTATGTGCTTCAAATGTTATATAATATTGAGGACGAAACCATAGGCCTAAACTACACAGAAATCTCCAACTATGAAACAGATGACTTTAAGATGCATTCACATACATTTTTGGCACAAAAACTTGCAAGATTTTAAAATAATTTAAAAACAATATATTTGTAATCAACTCCTTCACAATGAGTTAAACATCATACAGCAATAATCTGTAGTTGTTTGAAGGCTAGGTAGATTTTTACACTGTTTGAATGGCAAACACTGTGTACAAGAGGTGGAGGAATATATGATAGACAAAAGGAAAAAAAACTTACTTTTTGGTTTTGAAAAACTTTTATACCATTTTCAAGAAAAATCTCTTTAAATCCAAATGAGCTGATGCTCCTTGCCAGCTTTCCAGAAGAGGGCGGAGCTTTAACAGCTCGCGCTTCGGTTGCTCAACAACAACAAAGCTGGAGAATCTCACACAGCCAAAATCACGATTGTCAGTACTTGTTCAGCCTTACATTGTTCAAACTGGAGTCGGACACTGATGGAGAGGCTCAGGAAGAAGTTACAACTTATAGAATGCATCTGGATGTTTCTGAATGGTTAGTGGATAAATTTATGTAGCTGCTGTGGAGTTGATTCAACTCATCGACTAGCCGTCATGTTAATCTTTTGTGCAAATCCAGCGTTGAATTGACCCTCGTTTGTGAAGCAGTCTGGTGTAAAATGACGGCATAGTAACAACACTCTACTACAACAACTCTTCCTCTTCTCTAAAGCAGCCCAACATGGCCTCGCCCCCTTTTGTTGCATTTTTTCAGGGGCAGGATTTATGTAAATTTTAGGGATTGTGATGTCACCAACCCTGAAAGAAGCTCGTTGTAGTGATTTCTGTAAAAGAAAATATGTCCCTTTGCATTGAACTTTGAGCAATGTAACTTTGCAGATGTTGTTTATGCTTAAACAGCAACAGTGAAATCATAATCAAGGACCCCTTTAAAAAAACTGTCTAAGAAAATTATTAATTAATAATTAATCTTTATGCTTTTGGGGAGTTGCACATAACATTTTACATACCTGAACTAACTTTGCAATTTAATAAAATAAAAAAAAAAAGATCAAATTATCAGATTCTTAGACTTATTGACCTTGACCCACAGTAATCAGGGTCTGCAAAAGTTTTATAAATATAAATAAGTAGTAAAGCAAATAAAATATATATTTTAAAGAAATAGAATATTTATTTTCAAGAATTTCATTTTCAATAATGCTGCATTATGATACTGTCACATGCAGGCAAGGCAAAGGCAATGAAGAGGTGAGGTGATAATAAATAACAGCGTTTTAACTTTATTAACAAAAACAAAGAAGGCAGTCCAACATGAAAACAGTCCACAGGAGAAAACCAACACAACAGCTTTATCAAAGCAAATAGTATTGGACAATGAGTAGAACTAAACTGAGGGCTTAAAAGATTAGTTCACTTTCAAATGAAAATTACCCCAAGCTTTACACACCCTCAAGCCATCCTAGGTGTATATGGCTTTCTTCTTTCTTCTTCTTTCTTCTGATGAATCAGAGATATATTAATAAATATCCTGATGCATCCAAGCTTTATAATGGCAGTGAGCGGGGTCAATGAGTATGAGCTGAAGAAAGTGTCTCAACCCATTATAAATGTACTCCACACGGCTCCGGGGGGTTAATAAAGGCCTTCTGAAGGAAAGCAATGCGTTTGTATTAAAAAAAAAAAAAAAAAAAATCTATATTTAACAAGCTATGAAGTAAAATATCTAGCTTCTGCCAGACCGCCTTCCATATTCAAATTATGGAAAAAACGGAACTGGCGTCACGTCAGTTAAGCTTTTTCCATAAATTGAATAGGGAAGGCGTAGGACGTAGCGTAAGCTTTTTGAACTGCGAGAGATTTACACTTTCTTCGTAAGTTGAATACGGAAGGCGGTCTGGCGGAAACTAGATATTTTACTTCGTAACTTGTTAAATATGGATTTTCTTTTTTTTTTACACACGCATCGCTTCACTTCAGAAGGCCTTTATTAACCCCCCCGGGCCGTGTGGAGTAGCGTTTGTGATGGATGGTACTTGTGACTCGTTTGGTAACGCTTACTGCCATTATAAAGCTCGGATGCGTCAGGATATTTATTAATATTTCTCCGATTGTGTTTATCAGAAAGAAGAAAGTCATATACACCTAGGATGGCTTGAGGGTGAGTAAAGCTTGGGATAATCTTTATTTGAAAATGAACTAATCCTTTAAATACACAGGAGAAACAAACTGAACAAGAAACAGGTGCACAAAGCAATCAGTAGCCATGAAAACAAATAATGAATGAGAACTCAGGCAAATAGGAACAGGGAAAACCAAACTAAAACACAATTAAACTAAATATAATCCTTACAGATATCAGGACAAGTTCTATCACCGTGACATTTTTATTTTTTTATTTTTTTGCTTTTATGAATTTTAATTCCGAAATTAAAAACATGCTCATCATAGAAAAGATGTATTTGAGTCTATGTATTAATGTCATTTTTATGTGTTTCTGAATAAATGCATAGATCTGAATTTTAAAAAAAATATAAGCGTCATGTCATTGACCCATAAGCTATGTTTAACAGATGTTAAAACTCAAATGTTAAGTATTTATTCAGAAATAATAACAACAGTCACATGCAAATTTGTTGAGGATTGCGTAGTTGGTGAAGGTGCCTCAAGGAAGCAGAGTTTTGGGTTGTCACAATGGTCAGTTCCAGCTCTGTAATTAGCCTCCATAACCCTCTCAGCATGTGAGACCCGTGTGAGTTCCCCAGACGTCTTTCTGTAGTGACACGGATGTGACCGGTTTGGCCCCCCACGACACAGCAGGCCATTAACGCTCCACATTTAGGGCAGATGGAAATAGACCTTTTTCCATTGCCAGCCTCTGCTCCATCGTGCCATTCTTAGAAACAACCCCAAGAGAGACACTCGAAGCCCCAAGAGAGAGTTCACCCCTGCCCTGCAAGTTCACTCTGAATACAGTTTGATTCCTGTCATAGGTCATTAATTATGTGGTGAATATTATTGTCGACCAAGAACATTATAAATGCATCCTGTCGTAATACTGTAATTTGCAACAGCCATGATTTTTTTTTTTTAAGTGTAGTGCACTATGTGGAAGACATTCATGAGCACATTTCCCCAAAAGTGTGACTCTGTGGCGCTTTGATTTTTGTTTTGATTGCACGAGCTGACACAGCAACATTGACAACAACCAATGACATGAGTTTGGGGTGTTTTGTGTCAAACAATTGAATGCAGTTGGAGTGTTTGGGAAACCTGTTTGGAAACAGTCTGGAAATTCTGAAATGACTCACTCACGACAATAAGTTGGTCAAAATAAATGTTATAGATACTTTGGCTTTAAACAATGATATTAACTGAAATTGCAAGAGGTTTTTGATAAGGTTTTCGATGTTTGTGTTATGATCAGGGTCCTGCTGGACTGCCGGGACCAAAGGGACCAAAGGGAGATAAGGTATGACACTCTTATGTATACATTCTTATGTATACATATCTAAGTGATCCAACGAGTTCAGGAGCAAAATAAGATTGTATTATTATTATTATTATTATTATTATTATGATGGTAGCACTTTAGGTTACACTTTATTTTAAGGTGTCTTTGTTACTGTAATTATACATTTAAGTACTGATTAATATTAAGTAATTACATGTACTTACTATACGGTTAGGATTAGGGTTTGGTTTGTTTTAGGGTTAGTTGAATGTAATTATGCAGAATTTATAGTTATTACTATATAGTATAGTTATTACTATAGTTATTACTAACTACATGTAACATATTTAACAATGACACTGTAAAAGAAGGTGTTACCGCACTTTATATAGTCCTATTTAGCATGCACTGTAAAGAATTGTTGTTGACTTAAAAAAGTAAGTTACCTGGTTGCCTTAAAATTTTGAGTTCATTGAAATTAAAAATTTGAGTTAATACTGGCTTAATACTGAGTTAAAATTGTTTTAATTAACAGAGACTCAAAATATTATGTCATCTGAACTACATTAATTATCTAAGTTGATTTGACAAAAGAAAAAATGTTATAACAAATCATGAAAATAATTTTTTACAGTGTACACTGTAAAAAGTAATACGATAAATCTACTCCATAAAATTTTGGCAACAGATTACAAGCAATATTATTAATTAAATTCAACAAATAGAATTAAGTTAGAATTAATCAAATTAATTCCTTAAATGTCAACCATTTAAAACAAGTAAAATTTAAGTGAAATTTAAACAAAAATATCTGAATAACAGACAGACGTCAAAGTTGAATTAAGAATTATAATAACTTATTTTTTATTGCCAACATTGAAGACACCTGATGAAAACAAGCAGAATCACTGAAGGAAAGAGAAACACAAGAATTAACAGAGGTTTAGATGTTGATGTTGACTTGAAAAAAAATGAAAATGTTTGGTCACCATTATGGTGATCAGTGTATCATTTAGTTGGCCAGTTTCACTCTTTGCTTTTTATGTCAGTTTGTGGTTTTTGTAATGGTGTTTGCTAATTTTACACATTTTAAATGGTTGACTTTTAAGGAACTAATTTGATTAATTTTAACTCAATTCTTATATGTTGAATTTAATTAATAATATTGCGTGTAATCTCTTGCCACAATTTTATTGAGTAAATATAGCGTATTACTTTTTACAGTGTAAGCTGCACAATGTGAAGCGCTGTTATCCCTCCTCCTCCCCAGCGCCACCTGTAGAGATCTGCTACGGGGGTTCTACCATTCTTGCAGCAGCCTTTTCCTTGTTGTTTTCTTAGACTAAGCTGAACAAATTTGTATTTGCCCAGCAGCAGTAGCAGTAGCCTGCTGTTGCTACTGCTACTGCTATGTAGCAGATCTCGTACGCCAAAATCAAGCCATGTATACTTCATGCCCCATGCTAATAAATGCTGGTTGAATTTAATCCACTCCGAGAGTTGTCATGATTGAACTGCAAAATAAATGGAACCATTCTTCTTCTTCTTCTTCTATATTATTATTATTATTATATATTTATTATTTATATGTTCCAAGAACACTTTAAATGCCCTGCATTAGCTTGTCATAAAAATGTTCTGGGTTTGGAACAAGTTTTAACAACAGACTCTGTGACATTCTGTCAGTTTCTATAAACAATTATTTTTCTCAGTTTGTAAAAACAAACAAAAATTGCATATCTCGGACTACAGACTTAACATGGTCATGACAGGAGTTTAAACTTTGCACAGACAATGCTGGCGAGCACATTCTGTCACAGTATTTTTGTTTTAACACCTATAATATTTAAGTTTTGTGGCTATGTTTTTTTTTATACCATTACCATTTACACCTTACCCCATAGACTTCTATTAAGTAAGTACATTACTGTAAACAAATTGTTTGCTTGTTTTCCAAACTGAGGGATGAGTTAGAATAATTGGTAACACTTTATTTTACAGTGTCCTTGTTACACGTTACATGTAGTTACTATAGTAATTACTATAAATTGTGAATGATTACATGCAGTTTACCTAAACCACATCCTAATCCTAACCCTATAGTAAGTACATGTAGTTAATTATTCCAACTCAATACTTAAATGTATAGTTACACTGTAACACAGACACCTTAAAATAAAGTGTAACAGAATAATTTTCTGTGGTAATTATCATCATGCCACAGATGCTGTCAGTTGCAACCTTGTGGGTTCCTTTAATTCACATGGCAATCCCTGTCATGTATTTAAAAGGATAGTTCATTCTCATGTCACTCCAAACATGTATTACCTTCTTTCTTCTGTGGAACACATAAGAAGATATTTTAAAAATGTCTCTGTTTTCTGTACAATGAAAGTTAATGTAGTACAATGTTGTTTTGGACCCCAATGACTTGCATTGTATGGGCAAAAGTAAGTGACACTATCAAAACAAGACTGTATATATTGTGTAACACACTGATGGACTGACTCTGTTCTTATTCCCTCCTCCCCTCCTCTGTGTTGCCAGGGTGAAATTGGAAGACCTGGACAAAAGGTGAGACTTACTGTCCTCTACTTACCAATAAGTGGATTTGCTTAAAGAACAAGGAATGAAAGATACAGCACATACATAATGTGAGCTGGAGGGAATTCAAAGCAAGCGCAACCTTGACAGATATAATACACAGGTCACATGATTCCACATGATCTTCTGTATGTATAAGCACAGAATGTTTAAACATCAGGGGACACTTGTGGTCATCCTCATTATGTTCAATCCACAATGGAACATCCCCATGGCTCCTGTCCCACAATCACATTGTGGTCTTGTGTGGTTTCCTGGAAGGCATTTGGGACCAGTGTCAGTAATACCTACAGCTGGGCTGCGGGTAAACCGAGAAGCCACTAAACCACTGCGCAGGATTCTGGGTGTGCTGGTGCATTGTTTTACTCCGGACAGGCACTGAGAGTAGAGTGCTTCTGGTGTAGGAAGCTTTGCAGCATTGCATAGTAATTTAGCTTAGTGCTGGGGCAGCCCAATAAATCATTCGCTCTCCCACAATCCCCGGCTCCTGCCCTTAGCACATAATTTAATTAAAGCCAGGAGACTGATGGGGTTTGGTTTAGTTTGTTCTCTCTCTCTCTCTCCTGATGGCTGTTTTGTCCCTCAGAGCACTCAGAAGACACGTTGCCCTCACCTTGTTCTTATTGCTGTGTTTGAGCAGCCAATCGTCTTTAAGTGTTACACAGATTAGATTCTGGAAAACAAACGGAGGTCATAACACCTTGATAACTTAACAGAATTGTAAATATTCTATTACATTTGGGTAAGTACATTTGTGTTCTTTACATTTGGCCACATGCCTGCCTCAATTACATTTCTGATCTACTGTATCAGTGTTGTTAGCGTTGAAGGGTTAGTTCACCCAAAATGAAAATTCTGTCATTAATTACTCACGCTCATGTTGTTCCAAACCCGTAAGACCTTTGTTCACCTTCAGAACACAAATTAAGATAGTTTTGATGAAATCCGAGCGCTCTCTGACCCCTCCATAGAAAGGTAGTAAAGACATCATTAAAATAGTCCACGTGACTGCAGTGGTTCAATAGGGGTGTAACGGTACACAAAACTCACGGTTCGGTACGTACCTCGGTTTTGAAGTCACGGTTTGGTACGGGTTCGATACAGCAGGGTGAGAAAACAAAACATTTTTTTCTCTTTTTTTATTAAACAACGTTTTACTGAACAAACTGTGTCTCTGTCTTTAAAAGTATTCAATTATAATCAAAATCTATCTCTGCTGATGCTGTAAACTATTAGGGAGCCCTTATACTTGCACATTACTATAATAAAGGTTACAAATAACAACAGAGCCCAAATTATTCAATTCAGTTGCTATTTATTTTTTAGATATAATCATCAACACTCAAATAATAAAAATGTATGTATTGTAAACATGTAAATTGCACATAAGGCAGTTTTTGCATCAACTTCTGTTTCTCCAATTCGTTGTTGAAACATAATCATTTACACAGACTCAGTGGCTGTCATAACTTGTTTTCATGACGGATTTATTTAGGCCTTACATTAACTAACAGGTTAAGTAAAATATAATTAATATATAGGCTAATATAGTGCATATATTTAGCAAAACAGTTCATTTCTCTAGCGAACGTTAAATGTAATACTACGTGACATATTGTTTACAAACTGTTTTACTGACATCTTTCCACGATTTCATGAGATATATGTTTCAGTAAGTTGTACTGTATCTTTCAACATACCTTCATGTTAATTCTGTAGTGGTAGTGAAGAGGAAGGGATGATCGCGTTCACTCGCGCTGCCTTTTGAACTAAGGTGCCTGTAGTATACAGTGATCTGTCACGCCACATCAAAAAGCGTCAAAACGGCATTTATTATTTGAATTTCGTGATAAAATGGACATAATTTGAAAGAAGGTACTTTGTTTCTTATCGAAAGTAACAAAACACAGAGCTTATTGCGATGATTGGTGGTTAATGCTGGTTTAAAGTGGTTAGGCTAAAAAGCATTACCCCGTGCGCGCGCCCCCTTCTGGATTGGAGTGTGGATTGCCTGTGACTGACTGTATTCCTCGTCTAACTGCATGAACCGAACCGTGACATCCGTACCATGATGGTTCGGGACGAATACATGTACCGTTACACCCCTATGGTTCAGCCTTAATGTTACGAAGCGACGAGAATACTTTTTGTATGCAAAAACAAACAAAAATAACAACTTTCTTCAACAATTTCTTCTCTTCCCTGTCATTGTCCTATGCTGTTTATGTTGTATAGAAAGTGTTCTATGTCAGAACGCCGGCTCATTATTGGCTGGCTCCTGCGTCAGCATCACACTCATGCATCGTGCTGCTCACATGTACAGTGTCGGCCAATGCCGAGCTGCCATTTTGACACAGAACACGGAAGTGCTGCACTGTGTTTACAAGAAGAACAGTGTAGGAGAAAGACAGGGTAGAGAAGAATTTGTTGAATAAAGTCGTTATTTTTGCTTACAAAAAGTATTCTTGTTGATATACCTTAAAATCGGCATGAAATGGAAGTTGCGATAGTCTTTTCTTCCCTATTCTGATGTATATATCTGAGTGAAGCGGCTTCACAAACAAGAAATGTTGGGCGGGACTTGATTTTGTCCATCGGGAATTGATTGGATGGTTGTGGTTTGCTGTTGCTGTGATGTCATGTGAGTGACAGGTTGTCCTGCCCTCGCATTGAGAGAAACAAGATGTTGTTGCAAAAGGGAGGGAAAGTTATTTTGATTAAAGATTACAAGAGCACAGGAATTTAAAAAAATTAAATAATGATGTGCATGGATAAATCATTTATAATAAATATTCCAATATGAAATATTCTATATAAAAACAAGAGCTGTCAGTCTTGATTTCATGGTGACTTTACAAATCAAACAGCTTCTTGATTGGTCAATACAGCATTCCATCTGTGCTAAAATCCACAATATGGAAAGTTCTGTTATATCAAGGCTATATTATCAAGCAGAAGGATGCTAATGAATTTGCTTAATAAAATTAAGTTTTAGTGAAAACTTGTCTTAATCAGTGTTATGTGGTACAGTAACTGTGCTGAGCCACTGAATTAGACAGCCTCCCATCCAAAATCTCTGCACTAAAGATGTGTCAGCCTATATAGCACCTTAAAATTTATATCTTTGTGTGCAAGTTCTTGCTGTAAAATGGTAGCTAGATTCATAGCTTGAATGTGTTACAGGGACGCACTGGCCCTCCTGGTCTTCCAGGGCGACAGGGACCAAGTGGATGGCAAGGACCAACTGGGCCTAAAGTGAGTAATTCATTCCATCTTCATGTGAACAAAATTCCTGCTCTGTACAACAGAATCTGAATCTCTTTACGGCAAACAGGACCATACATGAAGTAGATTCACATTTGCCCAGATGAAAAAGCAAATATTCTGTGTATCAAGATATTTTAGAATCTAAAACATCTCTTAATGTTTAGTAGACTAAAATGTATTTTTCACCTTCCAAAATCTGCAATATTTGTCTTTTTCCATAAAAAAATGTTTTGTTTCCGGACTTTTATTTTGTATTGTTTTATGCCTTTGGTTCCTTTCTCTAGTTTTGTAGTTCTTTTGGTCCCCCTAGTTTCTCCCTTATCATTTGCACCTGTGTCTTGTTATCCAGTTCGCCTGTCTGTGTATTTAAACCCCAGTGGTTCCTATGCTGTTTGTCAGTTGTTGTCCTTTGTTGAATGTGTCGTCATCCTCTGTTCCCTCACCCTCAGTTCTGCTCCTGTGATTCCTGGTTTCTGTTTCTGTGATTCCTGGGTTCTGTTCCTTGTGCTTGGATTATTGTTTAACTAAATTAATCGCATTTAGATCCTACTCTTCGTCGTCTCTGAGTTTTGCCATTGTGACCGAATCATTGTAACACCATCGCAGTGTGTGCTTTAGAGTACAGTAACTCCTACTGTATGTGTTTTAACAGGGGGAGAAAGGTGACCATGGGCTGATGGGCATGCCAGGGGCAAGAGGACCAACTGGACCCAAGGTCTGGACAGTCTTAACTTCCTGAATTAGGACTGCTATAGTCATAAAGCCCTTGTCATATGGGCACAGAATAATGTGCTCTGTGTGCTGAATGTTCATTTCTTTCATGCAGGGCTTTCCTGGACATAAGGGAGAAAAAGTGAGTTACCTCTCTGAACCTACTATAATTCATCATTCAAATTCTTTCATTTTAATCGTTATTATCCTTTTTATCTTCTAAATGATTTATTATCACTGTTGTTTTGATGTTTTCCTACTAGGGGTCACAAGGTTTCAGAGGAGAAATTGGCTTAAAAGGTGACAAGGTAAGTTACCAGAATACCTGTTACAATTCATTTTAATTGGTCTAAAACGTACCGTAATTAATTTTTTACAAAGACTGCATCTTTCTCTGTTTCAGGGATCAATTGGTCTTCCTGGAATGCTTGGCCAAAAGGTGCTGAAAATATTACTACATGTTTAGCCTTTCATTATATTACAGCATTGTGCTATAGGAGTTTATGCTGGTTAACTGTGTATACTGTATTACATAATATTTTTTATAAGTTATGTTACAATTAGTACTAATAATGCAGTGGTCTATTTTTATTGGTAACACTTTACAATAAGGTCCCATTAGTTAACATTAGTTAATGTATTAATTAACATTAACAATGAGCAATACAATTGTTACAGTATTTATTTATCTTTATTGTTTATTAATAAAATACAACTGTTCATTGTTAGTTTATGTTAGCTCAGGTCCATTAAATAATATTAACAGTAGGGATGCACGATATATCGGCCACCATCATTCCATTTGTAATGTTATCGTGTGCTTGAGACATGGCTTTTTGATTTGGAATCAGGCTCTCAAAAATTATATAAAAATTCCGATTTAAATTTATCGGCCAATATATCGGTTATTGGCTTTCAAATATAAAGAATTATCGGTTATCAGTATTGGCCAAAATGTTAATATCGGTGCATCCCTAATTAACAGATATTACTTTTGATTTAATAATGTATTAGTAAATGCTGAAATTAACATTAACTAAAATTAATAAATGTTTTACAAGTACTTATCATTGTAAGTTAATGTTAACTAATGTGGTTAACTAAAGTTAACAAATGAACAGTGGTTCTATTGTAAGGTGTTTGCTTTTTATTTGTTAGCATTAGCATTAGTTCACCCAAAAATGAAAACAATTGTCAATAATTACTCACTCTCATGTCGTTCCAAACCTGTAAGACTTTCATTCATCTTCGGAACACAAATGAAGATCTTTTAAATGAAGTCTGAGAGATTTCTGTCCTTCCATTGACAGTCTACGCAACTACCACTTTGATGCTTCAAAAAGTTCATAAAGAGATTGTAAAACTAATCCATATGAATTGAGAGGTTTAGTCGAAATTTTCTGAAGAGACTCGAACGCTTTATATGATGAACAGATTAAATTTAGGATTTTATTCACATATAAACATTGATCAGCGAACATAAACAGAAGCTCAACCAAAACTGCTTGATGCGCAAGAACAACCCTCTTCCGGAAGCTTAATCGTGCTGTGTAACACATGAGAATGAACCTCATTGGTTCTCACAGGCGTCAAGCAAACATTCTTAAACTTCCGTTTACCACAACTGATCTGTGAGTTGATGAATGTTTATATGTAAAATAAAAGCCTAAATTCAATCTGTTCAGCATATAAAGTGATCATGTTTTCAGAAAATTTGGACTAAACCGTGCAATTCATACGGATTAGTTTTACGATCTCTATGCACTTTTTGAAGTGTCAAAGTGGTAGTTGCGTAGACTGTCAATGGAGGGACAGAAATCTCTCAGATTTCATTAAAATCACTTCATTTGTCATTTTGAAGATGAACAAAAGACTTACGGGTTAGGAACGACATGAGGGTGAATTTTTAGGGTGAACTAACCCTTTAATATAGTAAAACAAGTATTATATGTAATTTTAAAATTCTTTCTCAGGGTGAAATGGGCCCAAAAGGAGAACCTGGAAGCTCAGGGAACAGGGGACCCACTGGCCGCCCAGGAAAAAGAGGAAAGCAGGTGATCCATCCTTAAACGCATAATAGCAACATGATGATAATGAAGAAGCATTGAAAATAAATGACCGTTACGATTGATTTCCGATGCAGGGCTCAAAAGGTGACAGTGGTGCAATTGGACCCATAGGACCTG
Organism: Ctenopharyngodon idella; assembly: GCF_019924925.1. Taxonomy (NCBI): domain Eukaryota; kingdom Metazoa; phylum Chordata; class Actinopteri; order Cypriniformes; family Xenocyprididae; genus Ctenopharyngodon; species Ctenopharyngodon idella. The sequence goes on along the minus strand of NC_067235.1, from coordinate 12,426,729 downwards.
CAGGCCCTCAGGGGGCCCCTGGTCACCCTGGTCCTCCTGGTTTGCCCGCCTCAGGTATTATATTTACTTACAAGTATCAGATTTCAAATCTCTTCTGGTCTCTGAGGAAGCATAGTTTCCTAGGGAAAACAGTTACAGTACTGTTCAAAAGTTTGGGGTTGAGAAGGCTTTTTTTTTTTTTTTTTTTTTTTTGAAGGCTGCATTTATTTGATCAATATAAATATAAATATATATATATATATATACATACATATACACACATGTACGCCCCTCACATTTTTGTAAATATTTTATTATTTCTTTTCATGTGACAACACTGAAGAAATGACACTTTGCTACAATGTAAAGTAGTGAGTGTACAGCTTGTATAACAGTGTAAATTTGCTGTCCCCTCAAAATAACTCAACACACAGCCATTAATGTCTAAACCGCTGGCCACAAAAGTGAGTACACCCCTAAGTGAAAATGTCCAAATTGGGCCCAAACTGTCAATGTTTTTTGTGGCCACCATTATTTTCCAGCACTGCCTTAACCCTCTTGGGCATGGAGTTCACCAGAGCTTCACAGGTTGCCACTGGAGTCCTCTTCCACTCCTCCATGACGACATCACGGAGCTGGTGGATGTTAGAAACCTTGCGCTCCTCCACCTTTCCTTTGAGGATGCCCCACAGATGCTCAATAGGGTTTAGGTCTGGAGACATTCTTTAGCAAGGCAGTGGTCGTCTTGGAGGTGTGTTTGGGGTCGTTATCATGTTGGAATACTGCCCTGCGGCCCAGTCTCCGAAGGGAGGGGATCATGCTCTGCTTCAGTATGTTACAGTACATGTTGGCATTCATGGTTCCCTTAATGAACTGTAGCTCCCCAGTGCCGGCAGCATGGTCTGAGCACTGACGGGCTGACCCCCCACCCCTTCAACCTCTGCAGCAATGCTGGCAGCACTCATACATCTATTTCCCAAACACAACCTCTGGATATGACGCTGAGCACGTGCAATCAACTTCTTTGGTCGACCATGGCGAGGCCTGTTCTGAGTGGAACCTGTCCTGTTAAACCGCTGTATGGTCTTGGCCACCGTGCTGCAGCTCAGTTTCAGGGTCTTGGCGATCTTTTTATAGCTTACGCTATCTTTATGTAGAGCAACAATTCTTTTTTTCAGATCCTCAGAGAGTTCTTTGCCATGAGGTGCCATGTTGAACTTCCAGTGACCAGTATGAGAGAGTGAGAGCGATAACACCAAATTTAACACACCTGCTTCCCATTCACACCTGAGACCTTGTAACACTAACGAGTCACATGACACCGGGGAGAGAAAATGGCTAATTGGGTCCAATTTGGACATTTTTACTTGGGGGTGTACTCACTTTTGAGTGTACGTTATACAAGCTGTACACTCACTACTTTACATTGTAGCAAAGTGTCATTTCTTCAGTGTTGTCACATGAAAAGATATAATAAAATATTTACAAAAATGTGAGGGGTATACTCACTTCTGTGAGATACTGTATATATATTATATTATATTATATTTCATCATATTGTTATTTATTCCTGTAAAAGCTACATTTTTAAAATAGTTGTTCTGAATAATGTTTTTATGGAAACCGTGATACATTTTTTTTTTTTTTTTTCAGGATTCTTTGATAAATAGAAAGTTCAAAACAACAGCAATTTTATATATTTACTGTCTTTACTGTCAATTTTGATAAATTAAATATATCCTTGCTGAATAAAAGTATTAATTTCTTAAAAAAAAATAAAAAAAAATAAAAAACAACAACTTACTGACTCCAAATGTTTTTGTTGTGGTGTATTGTATGATTAAGGGTACTTTGATACTTCTTCTGAGTTGGATTTGTTAGTATAAGGATCACATGATGATATTGCAGCATTAGCTATTGCCATGTGCAGACGGTGAAGCACATGGATCTTAAATCACCGCAGGAAATCCCACCACTGGTCTATTTAGCTTCAGAAGCAACCTGATCTCCGGCTGAAACAGAAGCCCCAAAGGTGACTGAAGCCATGACATCATGTCCTCAACTGATGGCCGGAGCGGCCAAGCTTCTCGCACAATCACAAACATTATGTCATCACTTTATTCACAGGACAGCTGCTGTCTTGTTTTGGTTTCTGTGCTTATTAACTCAATTGCTTACACTTCATGATAGATGAGGGCCAGGTTTAGTAGCTCTTAAAATCACTCCATTACTCTTGCATCACATGGAGGGACATTAATGTTGTTTACCTCTCCTCCAGGACTGTACATGGTAGGACAGAAAGGAGACAAGGGACAGCCTGGCATCCCAGGCCGCTGCGGGTGCAATGCCCCCTCGAGTGTCAACCCCTCCTTTGACCAGCACTTGCACCGGGGCATCTATCCCAGAGTGCCAGCGGTAAGCCACCAATGGCAGCACGGTTTACAGACTAAGCCTGAATATTACCGGATATCTGTGCACCTCAATGGCTCAATTGTTTTTGCATTATATTCAATTTTAGGACCATAATTATTTTCCCAGTCCAACATTTAGCCATCTGATGATATTTAATGTCTGTTGCAGATATTTGTGGTGAATAATGAACAGGAGTTGAACCGCCTTCAGACCGATAACGCTTTGGCGTTCCGTAAAGATCAGAGGGCGCTTTACTTCAAAGACATTAATGGCTGGATGCCAATACAGGTACACATCAATAAACAAAATCCAAGTCATAAATAGTTAGTTGGCCTATTGTGTCTAGAACGCATGTTTTAGGTGCTCTAAAAAGGTCACTTGTTATTTTAATTTTTTTTTACCTATTTTGTTTCACTGGTTATATATATATATATATATATATATATATATATATATATATATATATATTTTTTATATTTAATTCACTTTAAATTATTTATTTAATATATTTTTTTAATTACTTTTTAATTTGATTTATATGATCGATTTAATATATTTTAATTTAATATTTTAAGTAGCCCTGTGATGTGACAAATGAATTTTTAAAATTACAAATATTCCAAGTAGTCTCTCAATTGAACCCGAATTCTGGAAAAGTTGGGAGGTTTTTTTAATTTGAATAAAATGAAAACTAAAAGACTTTCAAATCACGGAGCCAATATTTTATTCAAAATAGAACATAGATAACATAACAAATGTTTAAACTGAGAAAATTTAGCATTTTATGCACAAAATGAGCTCATTTCAAATTTGATGCCTGCTACAGGTCTCAAACTAGTTGGGACGGGGGCATGTTTACCATGGTGTAGCATCTCTTCTTCTTTTAAAAAAAGTTTGAAGACGTCTGGGCATCGAGGTTATGAGTTTCTAGAGTTTTGGTGTTGTAATTTGGTTCCATTCTTGCCTGATATAGGTTTCCAGCTGCTGAAGAGTTTGTGGTCATCTTTGACCTATTTTTCGTTTAATGATGCGCCAAATGTTCTCTATAGGTGAAAGATCTGGACTGTAGGCAGGCCAATTCAGCACCTGGACTCTTCTATGACGAAGCCATGCTGTTGTAATAGCTGCGTATGTGGTTTTGCATTGTCCTGCTGAAATACACAAGGCCTTCCCTGAAATAGACGTCGTCTGGAGGGGAGCATATGTTGCTCTAAAACCTTTATATACCTTTCAGCATTCATAGTGCCTTCCAAAACATGCAAGCTGCCCATACCGTATGCACTTATGCACCCCCATACCATCAGAGATGCTGGCTCCTCTTTAGCCTGGAGGACACTGCGTCTGTGATTTCCAACAAGACTGTCAAATTTGGACTCGTCTGACCATAGAACACTTTTCCACTTTGAAACAGTCCATTTTAAATGAGCCTTGGCCCACAGGACACGACAGCGCTTCTGGACCATGTTCACATATCGCTTCCTTTTTGCATGATAGAGCTTTAGTTGGCATCTGCAGATGGCACGGCGGATTGTGTTTACCGACAGTGGTTTCTGAAAGTATTCCTGGGCCCATTTAGTAATGTCATTGACACAATCATGCCGATGAGTGATGCAGTGTCATCAGAGGGCCCGAAGACCACAGGCATCCAATAAAGTTCTTCGACCTTATCCCTTACGCACAGAGATTTCTCCAGTTTCTCTGAATCTTTTGATGATGTTATGCACTGTAGATGATGAGATTTGCAAAGCCTTTGCAATTTGACGTTGAGGAACATTGTTTTCCACAATCTTTTTACGTACTCTTTCACAGATTGGAGAGCCTCTGCCCATCTTTACTTCTGAGAGACTCCGCCTCTCTAAGACATCCCTTTTATAGCTAATCATGTTACAGTCCTGATATCAATTAACTTAATTTGTTGCTGCTCCCAGCTGAATCTTTTCAAAATGTCTTGCTTTTTCAGCCATTTGTTGCCCCCGTGCCAACTTTTTTGAGACCCGTAGCAGGCATCAAATTTGAAATGTGCTCATTTAGTGGATAAAAGTGTAAAAATTCTCCATTTAAACATTTGTTATCTATGTTCTATTGTGAATAAAATATTGGCTCATGTGATTTGAAAGTCTTTTAGTTCAACGAAAGTCGTTTAGTCATTTTATTCAAATTTAAAAAACATCCCAACTTTTCTGGAATTTGGGTTGTAAAACTGTATGCATAGTAATTATATATCCATTAGCAAAATCCAGTTAAAACATGGATTGTAGCATGTCAGCTTCCCAAAAGAATTTAATGTCAACTATCAACTTACAGTCTGAATTGTTTTTGAAACGCATCTTTTTTTCTTAAAGTGCCCCTATTATTCTTTTTCGTATATATTACCTTTGATGCAGTATGTAATATAGCTGTTTGTGAATGTAAAAGGTCTGCAAAGTTTTGAAGATCAAAGTGCACGACAAATAAAGTTGTTGTCTCCTAAAAGAAAGAATCGATTCTGAACTGTCGAAACAAGTCATCAGCAAACCCACTCTCACTTCCTATTACATACCAACGTATTAATGTATCAAATTTGCGTAATGGCAGTTTATGGTCTTCATTGGCTGCCAGCCATAGACTGTAAAAAAAGATGGACGATACAGCTTCACTCTCTTGAGCCAGTGTGTCAATATGGCGCTGACATCTTGAGTCTCGAGTCTGCGCATAGTGAACTTGGAGCCCAAGTCTGCGCAGTAGTGAGCGCGAAGTGGAGCCATGATATCAAGGTCCCACCCACACTCAGAACAACTTGTTATGTCAGTTTGAAATAAACAGTTCTGGAAATGTAGAAATTAAAGCCCCAATCTCCTTGCGAAGATCCAGAAAAAAGTCTGTTGGTGCCTCACTGACTGTTGCACTCAGAGAAGCTGTCAATCTCAGCTGTCAATCATGATGTCACACCCCCATTTTTATAGCATCAAATAACTAAAACTAAACGTTTTTAAAGAGAAAACGTTATCTCCTAGAACGGAGATGGCGGGGTTTATGACCTATACTGCTTCCGGCCACCTGGGGGAGATCCAGACACTTTGGCTTCACTTTTCAGGACTCGTGTGTCTCGTGTGTTCAGGACTCTTGCTGCCAGCGAAGATCGTCTACTTTGACCCGCCCTCAAGCACTGTAGATATAGCTGAGGCCTGGAAAAGAGAGGTTTGTGTTGTCGATATGTTGAGTAGACGCTGTTTTCAGCGCTGCAAATCCACGTTGCACGCATTTTAAAAGCATGAGGACTCGAGCTGGAATTGATACGGTAAAACTGGCACCATTGTTACTGTTCATATCTTTGCGTATTTAAGAGGAAGCCTCCGGAGCTAAAATTTAGATATGGTAATGGGCGTTTCGTTTCTGGCACACACTGTAAACAGTCGGCCAATCACAACAGACTGGGCCATCTGACCAATCAGAGCATAGTAGGCTCTCGGAATGGAAGAGTTTAGAGAGACCAAATCCTTTATCAAACCATTTCAGGTGATGCTGTAATGTATGTTATGAGAAAATTAAAGTGTTTTTTGACCTTGGATACATGTATACCTATTGTAGGAGACCTAGAATAGAATAACAGAGGCACTTTAATAGTTTTACACACATAGTGATTTTAGTCTCCAAGGTCTGTAAAAGACTCTTTTATTCCAGTTAACACCCTTCCAGTCGATGGAGCGTGATCCTGACCAGGAGGGTTTCTGCGGAGACAGCATTGTGCAAGCTGAGAACGGAGAGGAGTGTGATGACGGAAATAAGGTGGTCACAGATGGCTGTGTCAGTAAGTATCAGGTTGAAACGGCAGCGTTCCAGCTGACAGCTTATTCCCAACAACATGCTGTAATGTGGTTTAATGTGAGAGTGAGTTCTAAAGTGGGAATGCAAGAATAATCGGGTCTGGTATAGCAAGTGAAGCCAAGAATAACACCTTCATTCAGGAGTCACCCAAACATATGCTCTCCTAATTCATTACACAGCACTCTGGAATACTTCATTCTGATTGGTCGATCACTGCATTCTGCGGTCAAATATTTTTGTACATTGACCACTAAACTGTACAACTGGCTGTTGTCCCAGACATTCGATTTCATACACAGCTGTGCTAGCTTTGCATCTCTTGTATCGCTCTGTGGTCTCTCTGTTCTCATTTAATAACAATCTAACTTCATTCATTTTATTTGTTTTGTGTGCCTTGTAAAAAACTGGATAATGTATAGTTGGTATGTTTTTGCGTTTATGACCGGTGGATTGTACATTATCTCTCACTGGAAAAAAATTATCATAATTTGTCTTTAACTTAGTTAAAAGACAAATTACTTAAAAAAAACTTAATGGTGAAAAACTGTAATAGATCTAATGGAATTTTTCATGTAGTTTTACAGTAAAATACTGCTAAATATACAGTTTTGGAAGTAAAAAACAATCTTACAATTTACAGTGTTTTTCATTTATATGTTTCTTAGTTTTTTTGTGTACATTTAGAGATTTCTGTTACACTGCATGTTGTTAAATTAATGTTTATTGCATTATTTTAGTATAATGATGGTGTTTTGTATTTGTGTGTATGACACTGTGCATCTTCTATATACTAGTATTTCCCTCAGCTTGTGGAAAAGCTACTTGTGATGAACTTTGATTCTGAACTTTTTTTTTTTTTTTTTACAGTACATTTCACAGATTTTTTTTTTTTTTTTACGGTGTATGTTTCTCCTTCTTTCTTTTTCTCTTTCTCAGAGTGCAAACTTGCATATTGTGGGGATGGATATCGCTATGAAGAGGCAGAGGAGTGTGATGGAAAAGATTTTGGCTTTCACACATGCAGATCCTTTTTGCCTGGGTAAGACTGTTCAAGCCAATATAAAAAGAGTTCAACAAGGCTAAAATTAGATATTTTCTGCTCCCAAAGAGTTTAGGCGAACAAAAAATATAAAATAATAATTTATTTTATCGGTCCCACTTTAAATTAGGTGTCTTTAACTACTTACAGTACATTGAAAAAAAGTAATTGTTTGGTACAGTGTAATTATTGTGTTGATGTTTGTAAATCATTGTATTAAAAAACATTTTTGCTGCTATTGAGGTGGTGGTTAGGTTTAAGAGTGGGTTAAGCGGTATGGGTAGGGTTGTCAGTGTAATTATAGATGTAATTACAGAAATTAATTTCAGGTGTAATTACATGTAGGTATTTTTAAAATGTAAGTTACAGGGAAGTATACAGGGAACCCTCTCATTTGGTACACTACAATATTAGAGGTTACAATTAACAACAGAGGTATTATATTCAGCTGCTGTTTATTTTCAGATATAATAATTACACTCAAATAAAAACGTAAATGTTTGTATAAAAGTATCACATAAGGTAGTTTTCATAAGCACTTGTTGTCTTCATGGCAAATTTACACAAACATATAATTAACAGTAGATAAGCTCCTCTCTAGTGTTTTTTATATATATATATATATATATATATATATATATATATTAATATATATATATATATATATATATTAGTATAGATAGCTAAGGAACTGTGAACATTGGAAAACATTCCTGAGTTAAATGTGACATGATGACAAGCTGTTTTATTGACGTCTTTCCGCGGTTGAAACACAAATAAAGTGATTACATGAGACATGATACATTCCGTTTAAGTTGCACTTTATCTTTTAACATACCTTTGATGTTCATGCATGTTTTTCGAGAAGTAATTTGTATTGAAGAGGAAGAAAAGACTTGTGCTCCGAGCTGCCGCCTGAACTGAGGCATTACAGCGATCCGACACGTCACGTTTAAGAGCGCCAAAACGCCATTTATTGTTTGAATTTCATGATAAAAATGACAGAATTTGAAAACTGAAACTTTTATTATTATCAGAAGTAACAAAGCTTTTTGCAATTATTGGACAGGAGACGCTACAAATAAAAAAACCTGGCAACCCTGGCTTAAACTACGGGTGATTCATAGGGTCAAAAAGAGCCTGCTTTAACGTCACTATTTTTAAACTGTTAATGCGTTAAAATTCAACACAAGTGATTTTCTTCACGCACAGTATGTATGAGTTGCAGTCTGACACGTTTTTCCGCACCCTTTTGATTGACAGGATATAATCGGCCCTGATCATCAGCAGTTTTTAAACAATAGTGATAATAATAGCTTTTATTGGCCGATACCGATTGTTGGCCGATACATCGGTGCATCTCTAGTTAGTATCACTGTTGGGGAAAGTTACTTTGAAAAGTAATGCGTTACAATATGACGTTACTCCCTAAAAAAAATTAAATACGTCACATTACTTCTGCGTTACTTTTTTTCAGTTGGCTTGGTGGTTTGTTTTCTAATAACAAACCAAACCAAAAATGAAATGAATAAGGCTCGGGCTGAAGGTAATGCAAATTCACACGTGTACAGTAGAGGGCGCAGCTCAAACAAAGCTCTCAGCTGTGCTGCCATTCTGGATTGCAGAAGAATAGGATGCAAGAAAGTTCCACTCTTGCTTCAGCAATAAAAACTAGATAAACATCACATTTGTGTTTCATTTTTTTAATGATTAAACACAGGAGAGCTGTCAGTCAATAAATGGGAAAACAAAGTAACGTGTTGAAAATTGAAAAAGTAACTTCAATATTTTGTTGTAAATCTAAAAAAGTGATGCGTTACTTTACTTGTTACTTTGCAAAAGTAATCTGATTATGTAACTCACGTTACTTGTAATGCCTCGCAATACTGGTAAGTACGTAGTAGTTAAAGACAATTTATTGAATATTATTACATTATTTTTTTACTTAATATTATACTTAATCACATAATGTTATATTAAAGTAATATTTTAAAAGAATTTTGTTTTGATTAAAAACCCATACATATACTGTATAAAGGACCACTACATGGTCCTTGAAAAAGCAGACTATAATATTTGACAAAATGTCCAAATATTAATAATGTCCCTGTCTTTCTGTCCACAGATCTTATGGACATCTCAAATGCACATCTGACTGTTTCATTGACTCAACAAACTGCAAGTATTTCACATGAGGACACCAGAAAGTAGCGTCTCATTTCAGCTGGCGAGATCCGTATAAACAACGACACTGAACACCGTAGATTCAGCAGATAAAAGAGTAGAAATCATTGAGGGAATTATCACAAACACATTAGCTGAACTCTTTCTTGACATGATGCTCTGAAGCCATGTAGCTCACTCGGGAAAGGAGCGCTTGGCAAAGCCACGGTTCTGCTCGCGCTCTTAAGAACTCTAACAGGACTTCAGACGTCATTCTCCGTTCATGCTGCCTGCTGCTCAGCCCTGGCTCGACATTTGGCCAGTGTGGTTGGCAAGAAGAATCGGGCGAGTTGGGTGTCTCTTGGAGATGGGTAAAAGACTCCTCAATACCTCAAAGTACTGTAGTACTGTTTCAGAGGAAAGACATTTTCTCCTGGTCCACACCACCTTCCCTCACACGGGGTGCTCTGTATGTGGAATGCAATGTGACATTGTTACTATAGTATTTTGCATGAGGCTGAGATTGCAGTAGACGCGTCAGCAGAAATTATTACCGAGGCATGTAACTGAGAAAAAGCTAAAGTGGCTCATATCTTTAAATGTAATATTATGCAGGCTTAGACCAAACTGGTGCTTAGCCTTGGAAGAAACGTAATAATTTAACTGTAATAATCTTAACACTGATGTACATTAGGGTCAGTACAGCTTTGCATACTGGGTCCAAAATTAACTTGCCATACAGCTCAATAGCGGGTAAATTGAAGGGGGGAAAAAATAAGGTATTTAAGGCTCAAGACAAAAAAAAAAAAAAAAAAACTGAAAATGCCTTTTAAAAAGACATATTTGACTATAAGCCAAATTACTTTTTAATTGATTAGTGTCAGAATCGCTTGATAAAGATGGTTGTTCAGAAGGGATTCAGTCCTTTGCATGCATCCTACTTTGGCTTTCAGTACACAGTTCGATTGAGTTCGAACATCACGAAAAAACAATTCACGGTTCAGTGAGGGAGTCACTTGTAACATCTCTCAATGATTCACTGACTTAGTCCCTGAGCAAATTCAAGGCTGTGTCATAAATTCTTTTGAAGAACTCAGTAAAAAGAACTGGTCCATATGGCATTGTTGGGGGCGAATCCCAACCCCCCAGTGTTTTTGCGCCCTTGAAAGGCACTGTGGGAACTTTACAATAAGGTCTCATTTGTTAACATTAGTTAATGCGTTAGTTAACATAAACTAATTTTGAGCAGTATATTTTTACAGAATTTATTCATTTGTTCTTGAATCGAACATCACAGATCACACTGTTTAAGAAACACTGACTTGCACTCTTATGAGATCGAAATGATATCTGACGAAATCAAATATTAAATCATATCAACTAGACTTTAAATTATTGTTGAAAAAAGGTACGTTTTTGTAGCATTTGCGACCATTTACTCACCCTTAATGCAAAACACTACCTCTCATAAACCATTTATACACTCATTTTAGTGGTTTTTTTTGCAGTTTCAACCATTGGTGCAGTGACTCAAATGGCCAGTAAATCCATTTGCTTTCTCACCAAAATCACATTTTACTTCCGTTTGGTGTATGGCAGGTGTTATTTTTGGACCCTGACCATAGAAGTGTTTTCACAGACAATTTAATGTAAAAAATAAATAAATAAATAAATAATAAGGAAAAGGGAGAAAAAAAAAAAAGTCACATAGATGTACTTTAAGTAACCACAATAATACTACTGATTGAATACTTTGCTACAGATGTTTAAGGATAGAAGACCCTCCTTTCCAAGCTCTCAGTATGTCTTGCTGGGTCACACTTAGTCTAACATTTCCATCATATCTCAGGAAACCACTTAAAGATATCCACAACCTTTCCACCTCCATGTGTGGAGTAGGGCGCAAATATTCCACAGTTTAGCCTAGTTCCACACTGTTGTCTTGTGCTTCAAGAGCTTGCAGTCTTGAAGTAAAGCAAATACGGTTTATTTATTTGGGTTATGGGTCTGAAGATCTTAAATACTCAATCTCATGAGAAAACATTACTATTTTATGAGGTGGCGATTTTGGAGAAATTCATATGATGCGATTTGTACGAAAACGTACCATTGTTAAAAAGTAAGCATGAAACTTCACTCCTAACCCCCATAACGTTAACGGAGCGTAAACGGATCCTACGAAAATGTACAAATGGGATTGTACATAGTTCATACGAATTAGCTACCAATTTGCCAAAATTGTAAAATAGTTATGAATTGCCATGAGATTATGTTGGGAAAACCATACAGTATGTGAAGGCTCTACAGCTGTTATTGAACATTTTGTACTGTCTGCTATTGCAGGGGTAGCATTTTGCTGCTATTCAGGCTAAAGACTGTTGGATTAAGGCTGGACTGTTTATGTCGTCCCAACGACTTTAAATTGATTTATACCCAGTGCCAAAGTCCAGTCTGAATATACCTCAGCATATACGGTTTGCTTTAGCCTTTGTGATTACAGGACCTGAGATGTAGCATACAGCACTTACTTACTGTTATATTCAGTGAAACTTTGCTTAAGTACCTTTGAGTTACATTACTTTTTTTGATCAACTGTAAGCCAGTTTTCCATAAGCTATTTGATGCATTTGCTACAGGAACCTCTTTGCTTACATTTCTGGGGTGATATTCCTGACTTATCTTTAGATTTCATGTAAAATATTATGGATATAATATGGAAATAAGTGTCTTGAATGTGTTATTCTGCATGTTCATTGTATACTCTTGTTAAAAAGAGCAAGATTGCCACATTTCAATACATTGATGGCCTACAACGTGGAGGCGTTTTTGAAGTTAAAGTGCATTTAGCTTGTAACTGACTGTTATCCTCATACTGTATTTGTACAAACTGAGGAAAGATGTTATCAAATATTGCACAACAAATATACAAAAGAGACTGAATGTTTTGTCCTAGTGTAATTTGAAAGATGTTCTCAATATTAAAACATGTTTGATACTGTCCTGTAATGATGTTAAAATAAAGCTTGAAAAGCTAACTTTCACAGTATCACTGACCTTTATATTGAACCCATTCATTTTCTTCTTTTAAATATGAATTTTGAGAGGAAAAATGACCATTGCTCATTGTCAATACAAATGTGAACATGGAATCAAAAACACACTTCATATTCTTTCATCAAATTGCAACTTGCTGTTTGTAATACACTACATGAGATTTCCCCAGACATTTGCCATTTTCAGTATGGACAAGTCAACACTATAGCAAAGACTATAGAATAACACAAGACACGTCACTCGTATTGTTTTGAATGGGAGAAAGTGCAACGCGCAATATGGCGGAATAAGTCCCGCCTTCTAAATAAGAGCCAATCGCCGATTGGTAAAGTCATGGTGTCACTGCAGCAGCCCTTAGAAGCTCAGTTCCTATAGAAACAGTCAGACGCTCGCCTCTGAAATGAGACACAAGAGACACGCATTTAGGATTGCGCATGCGCATTAGCTTGATCCATCCTGAAAAATACAGTTTTTTTTGTCATGATTAGAGCGTTTAGAAACAAAAAATATGAGACAGTTGTTGTTAGATTTCATTGGTGATTTCAAATATGAAATTGAATCGAAAGCTTGGCAAACAGTTTTGGAGAATTTGATGTTTCCCCATTCAAAGAGACAGGAGCTGCACTTGAATGCCCGAGAGGCGTTTCAAAGATGGCCGCCGAGTGAAATGACTTGGAGTTGATAGATTTCACAGAAAATCGCATAGAGTATGAGCACAGACTTTGATTTCTTAACTTCAAATTATGATTCCATCTAGCTAGAGGACATCAAGTATATGTTTGATATTTTTAGCTGATTTTAGAACAGATATTGGGTGAATTCAGGTTAATTGGGCCACTTTTCCCAGTCATCTCAATGGCAAAAAGTGTCCCATTCTGGTATACACTGCATGACTTTTAAAACCCTCAACAGATTTTGTAACACTAGGCATCATAAACAACTGAGGATCACACAGTACCAGTCTTTCAAGTTGGTCCAAACAACCCACAGGAAATTGTGCCTCGTTGCTAGGAGTCATGTGACAAATAAAAACAATGTGTTCTAAAATCAGAATATCAAATGTTTGACTGGATGGATTCATATTCTGAAGCTAAAAAATCTATGTGCTTATCACACACTACATGATTTTCCAACCTGATCTCACAGGAAACGTAACTGTTACGAGGAGGTGGTTTTGTATGAATTTGTATGATGTGAATCATACAAAAATGTACCCATAAACATACCCGTCACTGGGGCATAAGAAGATTGTACAAAAATGTATGCATGAGATTGTACAAATTCGTGCGAATTAGCAAACAGTTTGCCAAAACGTAAAAAAATTATGCATTGCCATGAGATTTTGTTGGATTTTCTGTGAAATTTGTCAACTTTGCTCTGACTTTTAGTATGGACTCGTCAAGACTGTAAACTGGGACAAAAGTCTTGTACTGTATCCCGCCCTTTACATTTTAGACACAATAATGCCAGTTACTATTACAGTTGCTATCTTTGCTCCGCCAAAGAAAATGGTTCCAAACGAAGCTAATTGATTTACTCATAAAGATGAACCTACTGCTGTAAAATTGTAACCTGCTGAAAGGATCACTGAAAAACCCTGTCACTCTGCACAAACACAGTGTTTCTTGCTCTTGTTTTGGTTCATTTTTTAGTTCATGTCATATGAAGGTTGATGTCTTTAAAACTTTTATGTAGCCATGCCTTCAGAGAATGTTGTACTGCTCTCATTGCTGTATATTTGATGAGTTGTAGCTGACTAAGCTTTGTGCTAGATCACAGCCAGCCGCAGTTAGATCAGCATTTCTGTGCTGAGTCTCTGGTTCTTGCTGCTCACAGACTGTATATGTGGGCGTTTGGCCTGACAATGATTGACAGTGTATTGATCACTGAGAAGACAGAAGGTGACATAGAAAGATAAAAGGGGAGCTGTCGACAGTTTTTCAGAAAAGAAACCCTTTGTGCTGCCTGGAGAACAGACCATGGAGCCTGTAAAAGTCTTGTGCTGTGGATTTGGACTGGAATTTTTTAATTATGTGTGTGTGTTTGTGTTTTTAAAGGTTGGCAGGAACCCCGAGCTTGGCACAGAGATTTTTGAAGATGGTTGTCGTTCAGTAACCATATTATAGAGCCATATCTTTACCCACTAATCTCATTACAGTAATTTGCCTGCAGATGAGCTAGGCAATATCTTACATATGCATTGCATAACACAATCTGATTTCGAACTTTGTTGGGAACGTGCCAGCATGAGACTTTGAAGAGGAGGCCATGTGGAACAGGGTGTGAGGTGAGACCCCATTGCATTTGTGGGGGCTCAAATGGGGTCTTATTTAGCTATAGCTCCCCCAGACTTTCCATTGCGGCAGAGTGGAAACTTTCTGATAATCCTATAGTCTGGAATTTAAAATGTCTTCTGTTGATATCCTAAGCTGTGTGTTTACCAGTCAAGCTGCATGCGCAATGAACTGCTTCATCACTGACAAATGGTAGAAGACATTTGCTATAATGGATTGTAAGTAAATATTCACCTCTTTTTGTTTTCTGTCTTATAAAGTGTCCTGTTACTATTTCCATGTGAGAAATTGCTGGAGATGATTCAGCACATGAGTGAACTGTCCATATGAATCAAAATGAATCAATTTGAGACCTTTTTGCAAACATTTGTAATCATTTAGCAAATGGTTTATCCAATGCGACTTACTGTGACAAGTCCCAGTTAGTCTAGCACAGGTCATGTAGCAAGTTTTTTTTTAAATAAATAAACAGATAGACTAGAAATAGAATAGTGCTAGTATTAATGGGTCAAGTGTTGACGAAAAAGAGGTGTCTCACCTGCTCGAGTTGAGTTAGGCAGGTCATTCTACCAGCAGGGAACAGTCAAGGTAAAGGTCAAGTCAAGTCACCTTTATTTATATAGCGCTTTTTACAATGCAGATTGTGTCAAAGCAGCTTTACAGTGATAACTGGTATATCATTTTGGCTGCACAGCAGCTCTTAAAGAAAATGGTGTCATTAAGTCATCTTAAGTAGATTCAGTATTGATTCATTCCGATGTAAGAATCAATAGTTATTAATTTAGTTACTTTATATATCAGCACTGGAGTAAACAGTGATGTCATTATCCAGCTCAGTTCAGTTCGCATACAGTGGTGTCAATGCAGGCAGATCAAAACACTGTTGAATATCAAATGCCAAGCGTCCCCAACTAAGCAAGCCAAAGTTAAAATGTTAAAATGGAGAAAAAAAACCTTGGGAGAAACCAGGCTTAGTCGGGGGGCCAGTTCTCCTCTGGCCAACAGCGAACAGTGCTTTATTATAATTCAGGCAGCTATCATAAGTCAGATGGGATCGCAACATTCAAAGTATTTATTCCAGTTCCATCCAGTTGAGGATCGTATTCATCACGCTGGTATGGACGGTTTGTTGAGGAACTGTGCCATTGGCTGTCGTGTCGATGAGGCCTTCACAGTGGATGATCTAGTTGACTTAATCTCTGCTGACACTTCAGGGCTGCGTTGTGGTCGTGTCAAGGCGCAGGTCCTCGATCTCACCTGGATACGGCCCGGATCCGGCTAACTACGGTAAACTTCGGGATAAACAGAGAGACTAATATTAGCGTAGATGCCATTCTTCTTCTGATGTAACGAGTACATCTGGTGTTATAGGAAGTTATAACTTCCTAGGTCTGTGAAAGTGATTTTGTGCCTCTTTGGGATGGCTCCACAAGATGCCGTACACTTGTAGAACGCAAGCTTCTGGAGGGCACATAGGTCTGAAGTAGTGAGTTTAGCTAAATTCTGGATCATTTGCAGAGGTTTGACAGTACATGCTGGAAGGCCTGCCAAGAGAGCATTACAACAGTCCAATCTGGATAGAACAAGAGCTTGGACAAGGAATTGTGTAGCATGCTCCAACAGGAAGGGCCAGATCTTTTCTAATGTTGTATGAGGCAAATCTGCAGTTCTAGTAATGTGGTCTGTGAAGTTTAAATCATCAATCACAACTGCAAGGTTCCTGGCTGACTTGGAAGGAGTTATGGTTGACGAACCTTGCTGAATGGAGAAGTTGTGATGAAGTGTTGGGTTGGCTGAGACCACAAGCAGCTCTGTCTTTGCAAGGTTGAGTTGAAGGTGGTCCTTCATCCAAACAGAAATGTCTGTCAGGCAGGCTGAGATGCGAGCAGCTACCACTGGATCATCTGGCTGGAATGAGTGGAGTTGTGTCATCATCAAGACTTTGTCCAGACTGGATTCAGAATGATGATCAAAACATAGATCGAGTATAGACTAAGCCTGTCAACCCCTCCAAAGCTTGTACAGTCATATACCTCTTTGTAGGTTTGACATTTTTCTTGTTAGGCAGTTTTGATTTATATGCTGTTGAATGTTTGACGATCACATTAGCTTACTTGTGCGTAAATAACTTCTGTCCACTTCATTCTGGTTTACACAGATCCTATTCTTTGCTTGTTTTTGGAAAAAATCGTCAATAGCAGGGAGGCGTAGTGTCATAAATTAAGTCAATGGCGGGGAAAGAGTTAAAGACCAGACAACTTTGAATGCATGTTCTAATAACATTATGGAATAAAGTTTGTCCATAATGTTGAGAGAACCTTGCCAGAATGTTCTGAGAATGTTCCCCGTTAGCTTGGGTAGACTCTGGGTGAGCATTGCGCTGAATAATTCATTCAGCAAGAAGATGGTGTCCACTGCACACAAATTTGCTCACTGACTTTTATTCACTCATTCAGTGGACTAGATTAGTGGAGTAGGGAATACTGAAAGTAGGTATAGGGGAGATTTTGGATATAGCCCAATAGACTGATTAAATTAAATAGGAAAAAAGGCAGCTGCCATAGTATGATGATGGATTATACCAATGCAGGTTTAGTGGTGTCACGTTTCAGGTGCTGGTGTAGGACGGAGGACAGGGGGCCTCACAGGCAGGAAACAGAGAGGACCCAGCTGTCACCCGAGGCCCCAGTGAAAATCCCTGACCTACAGGAGGGAATGGCAAGCATGCAAGGTGCAATAGAAAGGGAGGGAATGAAAAACAAACATATATAAACTAGAAATAAATGGACATTAGCCAAGAACAAAGGAACAACTAACAGGAACTGTGAATTGTGGAGCAGTTGTGACCTAATGGTTGGAGAGTTGGACTTGTAACCCAAAGGTCGCGGGCATTTGAGTCTCAGTACCAGCAGGAAATGTAGATGGGGATGTGAATGAACAGCGCTCTCTTCCACTCTCATTACCCACAACTGGAATTTGAGCAAGGCACCTAACCCCCAATCACTCCCCGGGCGCCGCAGCAAAAATGGCTGTGCGTTTTCAATACTCAATGCTGTGTGTGTGCACTTGGATGGGTGAAATGCAGAGCACAAATTCCGAGTACTGGACACCATACTTGGCTACATGTTACTTCACTTAAATCTTAGATGAGTTCATCAATATAAAAATCTAATTCTAAAATAGATTCAGTTAAATTGTATAGACAGACAAGGGCTATAAATGCTGTAGAGTGCTGCAATGATTAAGTATTTTTGTAGGCCAACCCGAAAGTTAGCATCACCCTGGTTCCCTCGACAAAAACCCAATAGGATTTTTCTACTGGCTTACGAAGTACTGCAGAAAATAAACTCTGTGACCAACAAGTTTATGATTCATACATGTTTTTTTCATCATGATAATCTTCACAAATGAACAACTTTTATAAATTTTGAAGCCTAAATACAATCGGAAGGATAAAACGAACCACCACAGTCGCATGACTTCAACATCACCACCACTAAGCTTTCGACAACTCTTATATTCTTTATTTAAAAACATTTTCCATGAAAGTTTGAATAGTTTGCAAGAGTGTGATTATTAACAATGAGGTTGTAAAAGCAAACTAATGAATAGATGAGTTTTCTTGTTTGCTGTGATGTTAAATGTCACTGACAATCTCTGTAGTCCCATTTAGCCACTTGTTAGTAACCACCCTTCCCTTTCAGACGGTCATGTTCGACATTACGTCCGATAATTCTGACGAATGGGGTCTCGCCTGAGCTCTGGCTCCTCTCAGGGAACAAAGTGTCCGTAACTACCTTGACGACTGGCTGATTCTCACTCTCGAGAACAGTTGTGCGAGCACAGGCTCAGTCACTGCTGAATCGACTGAGTCAATTTGAGGGCAAGAGAACGGTCCCACTGAAACTATTTCAGAGGCTCCTGGGACATATGGCATCCGCAGTGGCTGTCATACCACTTGGTCATGTGCAACGGGCATGCTCCGTCATGCTCCTAGTTAGGACCCTGACTCCAGTGGCATGTCAATTGCCTCGAGTTGCTAGCAGTACGGCTTGCTCTGCACTACTTCAAGGCCCTGCTGAAGGACAAGCACGGTCTAGTCCGCATGGACAACACTGCGACTGTACCGTACATCAACCGTCAAGGTGGTCTACGCTCCCGTTGCATGTTGCAACTCGCTCGCCATCTCCACTTATGGAGTCAGAAGCATCTGATGTCGCTTCGTGCTGTTCACATCCCGGGCAAGATCAGTCGTGCAGCCGACTAGCTCTCACGACAGCAGTCTCACCCCGGTGAATGGAGACTCCATCCCCAGACGGTCCAGCTGATTTGGGAATGCTTCGGAGACACTCAGGTAGACCTGTTCGCCTCTCCAGACACTTCCCACTGCCAGTTGTTTTACTCCCTGACCGAGGGCACCCATTGGCACGGACGCTCTGGCACACAACTGACCGCAGGACCTACGCAAGTATGTGTTTCCCCCAGTAAGCCTTCTCTCACAGACATTGTGCAAGATCAGGGAGGACGAGGAGCAGGTCCTTATGGTTGTGCTTTATTGGCCCAGCCGGACCTGGTTCTCCGAACTTGTACTCCTTGCAACAGCACCTCCCTGGCCAATTCTTTGGAGGAAGGACCTTCTTTCTCAGAGAGGGGGCACCCTCTGGCACCAGCATCCCGATCTGTGGAACCTGCATGTGTTGGTTCTGGAAGGGAACTTGGAACACAATTGCGAGATTCTATAATCTCCGTGTAGAGTTCATGTCCTCCCGTGTACTCGCCCCTTCAGACCAGTAGGCAGGACCTGCTCGGTGTCAGTTCGCTTGCTGCGCCATTTAACTCCACAGACTGGATGCGTGCGCTATTCTCATCAGGTGAGTTCCACAGTTCAGAACACTTGTGTGTAAGACCTCCTACGAGCAGGAAGCCTGTTGGCATACTTCCAACTGGAATATGCTACCCAGTGCCTCTGTGCTAAGTCTAGCCCTTCACTCATACTAAGCCTCACGACAGGGTGCTATTGCTTGCACAGAACGCTGGAAGACAGCCATTGTGGTATTTTGCAGAATGATCTGATGTAACATCGAACGTGACTGACTGAAAGGGCCTATGTAACCCTCGTTCCCTGAAGGAGGGGATGGATCGCTGTACCACTGAATGGCCGGGTCACATGGCTCGGCTCCTCAGCGAAGACTTGAATGCTAGTATGCTTGCGCTGCTCCTTATATACACACAGAGCGGGGCGGAGATTGCGATGCAAATTCCGCAGACCAATGTACTTAGCGTACCATTGGCTCATTTTGTTACCACTCGAAGGTGATTGGGCTCTCAGACGAGACCCCATTCCTCAGAATGATCTGACGTAACGTCTCCATTCCCTCCTTCAGGGAAAGAGGGTTACATATGTAACTGAGACATTTTCAAATCATAAGGGGGTATTACTGATGTATTTTTTTTATCATAGAATAAAACTTGAAAATATCTTTTGCTTTAACCACATACCTTATTTTAGGCAAAAGCCCATTTTAAAAAACTGACTTCAGGACGATGGAATCAGAGGAGCTAAAATGCTAACTGGTTTCACTCTGCAACTTGCTGTTGTATAAAAGATATTATAGTCTTCTAATTTGATTGGTTGAGCTGCAAATAGTACTCCACCTGTCTGTGTTTGTGCATTTCAGATGCTGCATCCCACTATGCCTACTTCTCTACTTTATAGTATGAAAGTATGAAAAAACAGTACAGCAAAAGAGTAGTATACATATTCGAATACATATTCGAAAAACAGTAGGCAAAAAGTACCCAGATGACCTATTACTACCGCAGAGTGTTTGGAGTGCACGTGCAATGGACACTGGAGAGGAGTTGTGAAAGGCAGGTAAGCAACTCAAGTTACGCAACTGTCTATATTAGTGAGACACTGAATTATTTCCTCAAATGATTCATTTTCCGAAACACTGAACAAAATGCAGGTCAATGGACCGGAAAAAAAGTTCTTGATGCTTTTTTGAAATTTGAACTTCTTTTAACTTGAGCAGAGTGTTTTTAGAATGCCATGTCATGCGCACAACGCTGCAAAAGAAGCAAGCACAATGGTCAAACACATCCGTCTAGTGCACCTTTACATAGAAAATCAATGGAAAAGCAGAAGTGGAATACAAAAACGCGTTCTGTGTGAACGGCCCCCATCGGTCTAGCACATTTTTAAATCGAAAGGCAGCACAGTGTAATGCAAAAATGCATTCAACTTCTGTGTGAAAATATGAGTTACCTGATATTAACTTCTTAAACTGTTGTATAAAAGCTTGTGTGTGATATTCAAAAATATTTTACGTTACGTTTGTTTTGCTGAAATCTAATTAGACCTCTCCTTCCAGGAAGCTTGAATTAAGGTCACCTGAAAATGCTGTCTGTGGGCCAGAAGTTGTTGGTGGAGTGTTGGGGGTGTTGCAATTTGGCATCCAAAGCTGCTCTCCCGAATGTTTTCCCACCAGCCCCTGGAAATTGATGGAGCAATGCTGCATAGGTAAAGAGTTTCCAATGTATGGAAAGCAATATAGCGCCACTCAGACCTGTCATGATGCCCATATAATAAATACTATATTTGGTTATAGTAGGCTACATATAGTCACACTACAGATCAGTCATGTAGAATACACTCTTAAAGAATAAATAAAAAACACTGCTTCTGGTTATTTGCTATGCATTTCGACAGATGAATAAAAAACCTTTCTCCCTCTATCACACATGCACAAGTGCACGTAAAAACAATCCTTCTATTCTTGGCCCTAATTATTGAGTCTAGTGATCATCCTTGTTGTGGTGAGAGTATCCTGGCAACCACATCCAGATATTGAAGGATTGAGTGTCATAACGACGATGTAACATTACTTGTGTGTCTAAAACTGTCACTTGGATGGATAACGCCGCTTATTGGTCACCTCATGACTTTGAAAATACAAAATTGGTCCATGTTGCTAAGAATTATGCATATTCTGAATTTAAAAAAAAACACACTGCAGCCAATTCAGTATAAATGACATACAATTTAAAAATTACAATTAGTAAATACATATAAAAAGGCATATAGACATTTTAATACTAGTGAATGACAACATGGATCCTGTGTGCTATTCCTGGGAGAAGTAAAACTGAACATTTTCCTTTATGCTGTTATGTCAAAGCTCTGCTTTTCAACTTAAGTTTTATTGATTTAATAAAGATTTAAAGTGTTAGTTTACCCAAAATTGAAAATTCCATCATCATTTACTCACCCTCATGTCTGAAAAAAAAAAACACTGTGGAACATAAAAGAAGGTATTTTGAATGTCTCATTTTTATATCCTTTTCAAAATATCTTTTGTGTTCTGCAGAAGTAAGTCATATATGTTTGAAATTACAGTACGACAGAACTTTCATTTTTGGGCGAACTATCATTTTAAAGATTATGGTAAAGAACACATCGGATAAATTGTGACAGTTCAAACAATACTGGAATTAAAAAGGAATGCAAAAAAAGTGGACAATGTTGGGAGGGCATATTTACAAAGACAATGATTTGTGGGATTTTACTTTAAAACTGTGTGGAATGCAATTAGAATAAAATATAAACCTAGAACATTCATCCTCATATTATGTGCTAATCATTTAGTAATAAAAATCTGAATTTAGAAATATAAAAACAAAACCCATGCAATGCAACATGCGCAAATTAGTATCATTCATATGATTTGAGAGCGAGCATAGTGTGATTCTTACAATAAAATCAACAGTTAGAATTGGTATTCATATAAATATGTCAATAAATAAAGCCACTGAGGAAATATCATGACATCTTTCCTTTTGTAGATCCAAGATCACAACTACATTTTTTCTATAGTCGGGAATCGCTCCACTAAACCAAGAAAAAGAAACTCCTTTGGTCCCTATCACCAAGTTGATCCTACGAGTCCTGAATTGGAGCCATTGTGAATGTGTTTAAAGATTATGTCACTGCAAAAATAGCCCACCAGTGTCTCTGTATACTTAACGGTTTCATGATGCATGTTTATCTGAATCCCCGAAAGGTCTCTGAATAATTCTTAGTTTTGTGCTAGTCTAAAATGAATGAGATGTGAGTCTCTGAACAAAAGTAATGCAATATTTCAAGCGAGGAGAAAAAGAACAAGTGCATTTTTTGCACTTTTACTGTGAATAAGGATACTGCGACTAACACCTTCACTGCCAAGTAAACAATACGGTATATTATCTTCTTCAACATATCTGCAGTTTGCACTCTGATGCCCAAATGTGTATGAAAAAACATACAACCAATGTCAACAAAACACTCCACTGAAGGTTTCTAAAAATACAGCTGTTCCCTGAAAACACTTGGAATCACACCCTGCCCCCCTGTTTCAATTTTGCAGGCATGACTGTTATTGGAATTTGCAGAAGCCACATTATCCAACACATTCTTATTGGTCAGTCTTTGCAAGCCCTGCCCTCACAGAAACCTTCCTACCTTCTTCAACACTAACTCGGGGTTCGGTTACCACAGTGGGTGAAAGAGTTACAACTCCACCACTGAAACCGATGAGCTCCGTCAGAAGCAAGCTGTGTTCGCTGTGCGGGTGCGTTTGTGTTAGTCACACAATCTCGTCTGATTCCAAGCCGTACTCCTCATAGAGAGCGTCCAGGATGGACAGCTGCTTCCCCATAGCTGGCAGGTAGAAGTCCAGATCTCGATGCATGCCGATCGTAAAACCCTCCTTCAGCTCATCACCTTCATGAGAAACCAGTGCAGCCATGAAGCCCTCATAGGACGGGGCGGCCCGTAGAGCCAGCTAACATAACACAGACAAACACACAAACAGAGTCAGAAAGGCCTAAGGGGATTTTTCCAAAACTGTATATTGTTATTTTTCAATGGAACACAAAACAATATTTTTAAAGGGGTCACTTTTACAAGATGTAAAATAAGTCTCCGATGTTCCCAGAGTGTGTATGTGAAGTTTTAGCTCAAAATACCCCACAGATAATTTATGGAAGCATGTTAAATTTGTCACTTTTTGAGGGTGAGCAAAAACGCTCCGTTTTGTGTGTGTCCCTTTAAATGCAAATGAGCTGCTGCTCCCAAGAAGAGAGCGGAGTTTCAAGAGCTCGTGTTAGCAGCTTCAATTACCTCACTCAGACTCACTGAAAATGTCAGAAACTGTTCAGCCTTTTATGTTCAAACCGGAGTCGGACAATGATGGAGAGACTCAAGAAGAAGTGACAACATGTAGAATGCAACAGGACATTTCTGAACGGATAGTTGATGAATTTATGTAGCTGATGTGGAGTTAACTATCTTAAAGTCATTGATTAGCATATTCTGTCATGATAATCTATAAATCGCTCATGTGGGAACTGCTGTAAAATGCCTACAGAGCCAGAGAATATATGCTGCCTGAAGATAGAAAAGGTATATTTTATTTTAATAAGGTTATAACTTATAACTGTGTTTACATAATATATGTGTGTGTACTGTGTATATTTATTATGTATATATAATATAAATACACAATACACACACACATATTATGTAAACACAAACTTTTATTTTGGATGCGATTAATCACGATTAATCGTTTGACAGCACTATTTTTATTTATTTATTTATTTTTATTTAATTTGAACGTACTTTAAACTGAACTTTCAAATTTTTTATTCCGATCAACTTTTGTCCTTTTTCAAGCTTGACAACCCCTGGTTATTATTATTGTTGTATGGAAAGAGCTGCATAACAATTCTTCTTCTTCAAAAAAAAAATAAATATTGGTGTTCGACAGAAAAAAATAACAACATACGAGTATGGAACGACACTAGGGCAAGTCAATTTTCAGACAAAAATATTCCTTTAAAATGGAAAAGCAGCTCTTAGCACAAAACTTACTGCAAAGACGCCTCGAACAACCCATCCGTGATATTGCCGTAATGTTTTTCCATATGCGTTATCTGAAAAAAAAAAAAAAAAAAAAACTTTGTCTCTAATGTCTCTGAACAGGAGACATTACAAAGCACTAATAACAACATAGGTGACGGACAGTTGTTTGGACATTCCGAACCATGGGTCACTTTCTTTTTACAACACAAACTGTTTTACACTTGATCATGTAACTTACTAAGAGCTCCCTGGATGTCCTTCATGCCTGTATTGATTTCAGAAAGGAATTCTTTGAGGAACTTGAGTCCCCGTTTAAGCCATAGCAGTGCTTCTGTGGCTGAGTTCCGCACCCGTGCCACCTCTGTCTCCACCTCGTGCAGCACGATGCTCTGTAGGGTGGGGAAACTCTCAGGATCGGACACTACCTTCTGCTGGATTTTCTGAAATAAGGAGGATCAACTCTTAGATCAAGTTATGATGCCCTCTAGTGGTTATGGTGACATCCCAAACAATTACAGAGACACTGAATGTGGACATTTGTTGACCCCAGGGCTGGCCCAGGCTGTGATGGTGCGCTAGGCGAGATTTTAGAAATAAAAAAAATAAAAAAATTACTGCAAATACTCATCTTTCATATGAACTGCAATTTACTATTATAAAACATGAATAGTAATAAATTTTAACATAAATATGAAGTAAATAAATGGTCATGATAAACAACAACTAACAAATACAGAAAAGTATCAGACTAGAATTAAACTACAAATTGACAAAATGCAATAAATTAGCTTCCCCATTTTTGAGCATACACTGGAAAATGACATACTTAAACTTAAATGTTTGCAATTCATGACTGCTAGTTATGGTTTCTTTTAAAAGAAGACACTTTGGAGTTTTTTGGTCAAGTAAAAGCAAGTAGCAATATAACTGAAATAAAAAAAATACATAATAGAAGCTTATATTTATATTTTAAATAAAATACACTACACTTTACTTGCAGTTTAAACAATGCTAATGGAAAAACTAATACCTATGGTAACTCCGCTGTCATGCATAATTAACGTGTTATGGTAATGTATTATAATCTCGTCATGTGTTTAAATTAGTCCAACATAACGCTGTCAACTTTTAAGTTTTTTCATTGATGTCAACTTTATTGTAAACGTTTTGTAATCTAAAGTACTAAAAGGATGGTGGCATAAACGCACACAAAGAGTGCTCCATTTAAATTCACTAAAAAGCTGTCATTCATCTCAGTTCATCTCAATCTCACAAAGTTCTGTTATAATCAATAAAGCCGTCTACACTGCACAATGAATCTCTTATTTACATCGTATCTACACTTCGTTTGTTATAATGAGAGGATTCGTAGGCGTGCAGAACTCAGCACTAAACAAAAAGTAGATTCTGACTAACGTAAACACCTCTGATTGGCCATTGCGTTCAAGAAATCAACAGACATGTCTGTGATTGGCTTCATTGCTCAACGCTACAAAAACATGTTGTAAATAGAAAGTCTTTGATACTTTCCAAAGCCCATACAAGCATTTGTCAAATCAGTCTGTCAATATGATATTGTTACAGTATTAACTGAAGGTGCTCTTGCTTTTATTTGAGGGTGCTTAGCACCCTCTAGTGCCCCTGTAGAATAGGGCCTTCCTCTTGTGCGGTGCCCCCCCTGTCATCTTGCACCCTAGAAAACCGCCTATGTTGCCTAAACCACGGGCCGGCCCTGGTTGACTGTGTTAGCCATAATCTCTAATCCAACCTTTGAAAACCTAATTCAAATAATATGGAAGAAACCCCACTACAAACCCATCTCAAATTCATCACGGGCATCACTTTGAGTGGTCAAGCCTATTAACTAAATTTTTGCTCTGACAATTTGCTAAAAAAAAAAAAAAAAAAAAAAAAAAAAAAGACATTCTGATTCAGTATGATTTGATTATATTGGCACAATTCAAAACGTACTTCAGAAATATGCTGAAGACACAAATATACACGTTTGTGAAATTTATAATTTGGAATACTGAAAAAAAAAAAAAAAAAAAAAAAACAATACTCCAAGTTTTAAATTCACAGGCTCAAGGAATTTTGTTTTTCCATGCATTTTAATAAAGAAATAAATGGGTTACATTAATTATTATATATTTTATATTATATATTTGTATTATTATTATAGTGAATCTATAATCCATAAACCCACTGCTCATGTAATTCAAAATATGCCACGTATTATTTACAGTTCTTGCTTTTATTAAAAAAAGGATGCATTGAGTTTCTTTGTTTGCATGTTACACTTACCTTAATGTTTCCCACAAAATCTATTTTAACTGGAGCAAAGACAGTTGGTCCAAGCTTGTCTGAGGGGAGAAAGCCTTTGTAAGTACTTTGTTAATTAAACTTATTTTTTGCCTAAACATAGACTAAAGTTCATAAGTTTGGGGTCAGTAAGAAATTAACACATTTATTCAGCAAGGATGGATTCATTGATTAAAATTGACAGTAATTTTTAGTCAGTAATTAACAGTAATAGAACTAACAATGTCACAAAAAAACTATTTCAAATAAATGCTGTTCTTTTGAACATTCTGTTTATCAAAGAATCCTGAAAATGTATCACAGTTTTCACAAAAATATTATGCCGCATTTCATTACTAATAATAATAATAATAATAAGAAATGTTTCTTGAGCACCAAAAAAAGCATATTAGAATTTTTTCTGAAGGATCATGTGACACAATCATGAGACTGAAGAAAATGCAGCCTTGGTGAGAATAAGAGACTTCTTACAAAAGCATTAAAAATTTTTTACCAACCCCAAACTTTTGAACGTCGTGTGTGTGTGTGTGTGTGTGTGTGTGTGTATATATATATTACACGTGTGTGTGTGGAAAATCACAGTATTTTTTAATTATTTGTGAAGAGCTATAAATGTTTGTGGGAAATAAATTTTCATGTCAGTTCATGATCTCTCTGTACACGGATCCATTCTTGATGTGCAAGTTAAAGCCTCCACCAGTCCTAACCCAATCACTTTCAGAAGCATCATGCCCATTCAAACTATATATTATATATATATATATATATATATATATATATATATATATATATAAAAGTGAGGTTAAAAACTGCAATAGACTGGTGCCCCTTCAAAAAAATAAATAAATAAATAAATAAAACATTACCACATTACTACTGTATGCTCTAAAGAAGAAAGTGTTGTACAAAAGCTTTTATAAGTGATTGCTGATACAGTTCGACTTTATTTCGTTGTTGTTTTAGGCCGCAGTTCTTGGTCAGATACTCACCGAACTGTCCCAGTATAAAGACATAGCAGAGCATGCATGACCATGCCTGAGGGAGAATGAGGGATTAACTGTGCAGACTAATATGAGATGCAGAATAATATAAGAAAAAAAATTAACTAAAATCAAGGGCACCTGGCGAGCTGACACATGCACTGAGTGTCAGAAAGCAATGTCCCCAGGAGCCTTTTACAACCTCTAATAAGCACAATACTAATGAGAGCAGAGAATGAGAAAGCCGACAGAACTGACAGAAGGAAAGAGACAAAGCATAGAAAGGGTGGAAAAGGGAGAGTGAAAGATAGAATGTCCTACCTAAAACTGGTACTATAGCATAGCAAGAATCCAAAAAGGCCTGTGTGGGAATACCACTGCCGTCCTCCAGTTTTATATCACTAAATCTACAAGAAAAAACCACAGACATTCACACAAGGAGAATACATGGGCATTAGTACACACATCAAAAGAAATCACATTTATTTGATTAAATAAAACACCAAATACAAAAGCAGGCATAGCCAAAGCAGAAGAAAACCAGATTGGAGCATGCAGTCCTTAATTAAGAACAGCACACATTAAATACAGGTTTAGTAAATGAAAACTTGTACAACCTTCACACAGTTGTATAATACTGAAAAGGTTTTTGCTTTGATAACACTGCTGGTTCAATTCAATTTAGTTTAAGCCCAATGAAGGTTGTTGGAACAGATTAGTGTTGTAGTTATATGATGACCTCATTATTACATAAAGAAGATGAAAGAATTATGTATAGCAAAAGAGTCTACAAACCCTCATATCACAGGCTGGGCCTCATTTTGAGTGATCAAAAGAAAACATACCATGGTGAACATTTAATCATGGACCATTTGTCTTTCAAATTTTTACATGTTGAAACCATTATATATGAAACTGTGAGACATTTAGTTTATTGTTTGGAACTTTCCACAAACAAGGTACAAATTACAGTCTTAAAACTTTCTTTTCCAGCAAGGAAGGTGCTTGTCTGTTAAATTCCGGAGGTCATTCAAATATTATATGAGTTGTTTTAACTCTGTTACCAAAATGTCACAATTGCATCATTTTAAAATACCCTTTTTAAAATTCATATATAAGCAAAATAGGTAATCCATTTTAGTCTGCTAACTTTGAGATCAATTATTGCTGTAATATTTGAAGTAACAATACAAGATGTAACAGTCAATATAAAAATGCATTATTAGTAAACTTTAGTTTATTTAGAAGGGAATTAGTTATCAAACTTGTGCTAGTTACATTTAAATGTAATGTATGCGTTTTATTTTCATATTACTCTTGCATTAAGACATTAACAAACAATTATGGGATTATTGAACAGAAATAATACAAGATAACTATTAGTGAAGTAGAAATTCAATGCTGCCATTTTGAGTGTGTCCGCATAATGTTGCAGCGGTCAAGTCTGAGCTTGCAGAAAATTCTGTTTTGTTTTTCTGACATGGCGTGAACGTGCCTACTTTATAGTTAACTAAAAAAATGGGATTTGTACCTCTAATGCTGTAAAAAAGTTATGGGAGAAAGTTATGTACCCTATTTGTGGGAAGTGCCTTTTTAAAACCATAATCTAACCAGGCAAAACACTACAAATTATCTCACAGACTTCTGCATTTCAGTCGATGCATTTTTCCTTTGGTTTTTATAAACTGTCCACCAAGTTTTCTGTGGTTTCACAGATTCTTTCAAAACACCTTAGCTTGCACTTAACCTAGACATTCCTTTAACATGGAACAGACAGGATTGATAACATTACTTTATTGCATTGCTGGTTCCTTAGAACACAATGTTACTCTATGGAGATTTCTAGTCCCTCAATCTAGATTTTCATTGAAATGTTGACTCTAACACATTTCTGTAAACAAAATTCTAAGGCCCCGTTTCACAGACAGGGCTTAGATTAAGCCAGGATTAGGCCTTAGTTCAATTAGAGCATTTAAGCGGCTTTTATAAACATGCCTTAGAAAAAAACATTACTGGTGTGCATCTTGAGACAAAACAGTTGCACTGACATATTTTAAGATGCTTTAAGGTGCTTTCAGTTAAAACAGCTCAAACATGCATTTTAGTCTGGGACTAGGTTTAAGCCTCGTCTGTGAAACCGGGGGTATGAGTAGTGTTAGCTATAACTTGACATTAGCATGACCATATCTAATTTTCAAAAAGAACACTGGATTCTGAATTGTGTAAATGTGTGCAGTACATTCATCTCGTTCCCTCAGAGGATCACAGCAACGGAGGCTCCTCATACCTGTGGCTCATGGTACTGAAGAATGTGTCCACCTTATCTTCCTCTTCCCGTTTGTTCTCAGACTGAAGCTCATTCACTTCAAGGTCTGCCTGGATTTCTTCAGTGGCCTTTTCTTCTTTGTTCTGTGTGGGGGTATGGGAGACTTCCTGTTGTTTTCCTTGGGCATGGTCTGCTTCTTCGGGCAGTTTGTCCTTCTCCTCTTCTACAGGTTCTTCAGGGTCATGTGTGCTTGATGAAGAGCCATTATGAGGCTCCATGGGCTCCTCTTGGTCCTCCATTAAACCACTTCCTAAACCAAACAAGACATAGACAAGATAGGAAATGAAAGTTGAGGTAAGTCCAAATGGAGCACATGTAACCAGTTCTGAATCCGAATGACTTAATGCTTGGCAAACCTGTAGGTGGTTCATTTTCTGTTCCACTCTCATGTGCTGATGTTCCTGAGGTGTTTATTAAGTCCTTTTGTCTGCATAACACACATTTTCAACATTTTAGAGAAACAAACAGCTGACCCACAAGAGTCCATTAACATTTCTGAACTCACATTTCTCCTGGGTGCTGACTTTTTGGATCAGTAGATTTGATCTATGGAAATAAGAAATATTTTAGGTTCTGACCAACTGAATTAGAATCCACAAGAGATTTGGTGATTATAGCATACCTTCTGAGGTTTGATGGTAGCCACAGGAGGAGAGCCTGGAGGGGTCTGACTCAGAAGGTCTGGATTGAATGTCCGGCTAGCAATCTGCATACATTCCTCCAGGGTCTTCAAGAAGGTGGTGCATGTGGACTTCACTAGATTTCCTGTCTCATCCCCTACCTGAAACCAACACATACCAAAACTGAATTTCCAGAGTCACTTGACCAGCCTGAGCAGTTCAGGGCAGATTTTTGACCCTTGATTTTGTGATAAAGACAAAGGACACACATTTAGGGTGTGTTCACACTTGGCAGGTTTGGTTCGATTAAAACAAACTCTGGTGCGATTGCTCTGTTAGTGCTGTTTATTTGAATAAGTGTGAACGCTGCCATCCGATCCCTGGTGCACACCAAACAAGTGGACCGAGATCCCTGAACAGATGGGTCTCGGTCCGCTTTCAAATGAACTCTGGCATAACGTCATAGTCGCGATGTTGCCCATCACAGTTCGGTACAGGCATAATAATCGCGTCTCCTCACAGCAGATCTTCATTTGTGTGTGTGACGGCGGGATTCCTGGTGCCGTTTTGACTCCTAAACATTTTCACAAGTTGTCAGCTCCATCATATGCATGCACATACAGCAAGTGCATTTATCCCAGCACACAGCATTGTTTCGGATGTTCGACAAGTTCCGGCACAAAATATACATTATAAAAGCAGTTTATTGTTTTTGTTTTGTATCTTTAGGTTCGGTGTTAAAAATGACAGTGTGAACGCTAAGCGAACCAGGACTAAATATATCATTTTCTTTTTTTGGTCCAGACCAAAAGAACCAAGAGAACCAAACTACAAGTGTGAACACATCCTTAGAATGATAAGGTATGGCAAGATAAACATATAACCCTGCATTACTGATGTTTGACGAGTTTGTAAATTGTTTAATGGTATGCATTTGTGTTTCCTCAATTATGTCCTTGAAATGTGCATAGTAAAGCAGACGGTAGTGAAGGTCGACTCTGAAAATCAACACAACACTCCCTTACCTCCCCGGAATCAGCTGTCATCTCCGCCAGAGGACTTTCTTGTATTTTGTTCACTTGCTGAAGGAGAAGGTCACAGTAAAGCCTTAGCTCAGACATTTTTGTTTTCAGAGCCTCTGTGCTTTCCTGGAGCTCTAAGAAAACAGAAGAGACTACTGTTGACACTCATTTTCTCCATAGACTTAGACTGACAATTCTTTGAAGAATTGCAAAATGAGGAAATATCATGATCTGAATGAGTTATGTAATTTCATTCGAAACCCATGAAATGGTTTGAAGCACAGTTTTGTTTCCTGTATTGTCTATCAAAACAGGAAGTTGAGGACAGGACAACAATATTTTTGGTAAATGTTTTCCTTGAAATATTTTCCTGGAATGTAAGAATCCTGGATATGTAAATATTTAATGTGTACCTGCTAAAAGTTAATTTTGTCATATTGTAGGAGCTTAAAGGCTTATAGACATGGACTAAAGACCAGAACACAATATACACTACCATATATTGGTTGCAATGCCCTATAAATTACTTTATCATATTTGACTGTCATATTAACAAAAGAAGAAAAGTTAGATGATCTACAGAGAATATCTTGTCTGCTTCAGCAGAAATACAACACTCACCCTTCTCTCTCTTGGTTCGGTTGTCTGTAAGACAGGCTTTTGCAGTTCCTAACGCCACAAGCCATTTCTGCCTCTCTGCTGCATTAATTGCCCTGAGATAAAAGTACTGTTCTCCTGGAATGATCAGATCAACCCTTGTGAAATCCGATGGGTGAACTACAATGGGCAAAGGGAGGACAAAGAACACGGATTAGCAAAGTATGCCTTTTGTAAGATCATTCACAATAGTTGTAATACAGTACTTGGGTGTTTCTTACACTACAAACAATTTGGGGCCTGTGGACTGTCCAAAATAGTCTCTTCACACGCTCCAACTAGTTTATTCCATTAGTCTAATCTGCTCACATTTAAAAAAATAATCTGATCATGTCTCATCTTTTATCTCAAGCAGCTCTTTACTGTTTCATCATGTATTAAGGAAAAATTGTTTGATGTAGTAGTGGCAGTAATACTTATACATCATTTTCACACAATAAATATCAAAATAGGTTGTGTTTACTTCACGGTTATAATCAGTGATGGGGGTAGCGCATTACAAGTAACTTGAGTTACGTAATCAGATTACTTTTGTAAAAGTAACTAGTAAAGTAACACATTACTTTTAAATTTACAACAAAATATCTTAGTTACTTTTTCAAATAAGTAACGCAAGTTACTTTGTTTTCCAATGTATTAACTGATAGCTCCCCTGTCTCCATATTGAGAGAAATCGTAAGTAAATGTAGAGGTGTTGTGTGCGATGTGTAAACATGATGGTTATTGTAGTTCTAGACTAAATGTGAGCATTTACTCATCTCACTTGCACATAAACAGAGTCAGTATTCCTCAAAATGAAGAAAAACAGTGAAACACAATCTCAGAATATTGCACAAAAACCTGCAATAATTAAATGTAATAAATTAAACAAATATACTTTATGTATTTAATCTCACTTTATTAACCAATGTCTTTGCTGCTGACCATCGATGATCCAATTCCACCATACTAATAAGCAAAAATGACTTTAGATTAACATCACATTTGTGATCAGCCTAAAGATTATTCATTTCACTTTTGGTGTGAAAGGGCCTTTACATTTGCCAAAAATAGAACTTTTTTGTTGCTATTAAAAAAACAAACAAGAAAGCCATCCCAGGTGAGAAAAAAATAACGCAAAAGTAATGTAACACATTACTTTCCATAGAAAGTAACTAAGTAACACAATTAGTTACTCTTTAGGGAGTAACGCGGTTGGCATTACTTTTAAAAGTAACTTTCCCCAACACTGATTATACTTTTATAATGTAGTTTTATAGCTGGGTTTGACAGTCTGGGTCTTAGAAAAGAGTAAATTGATAAAATCATAATTTGAAAAGTAGCAAAAATAAGTTCTGCGGACATGATAAAAAAAGTTTCCAAGACAGTTTTAATGTGAAATTCACAAAACAAAAATAACATCTGTAATCTGCATGAATGAAAATCAACCCCCGGGACATAAAAGTTCAGGAAGATGAAGAAACATCCACTTGCGTAAGCGTACTATTACGATATCCTGAAGCTTATAAAGAATAGGTGCTGCTTGTGATGTAACCAATATTAGGTTTCCTGCTCAGGTTAGGCATAAACTTTTCCTTACCCTGTATTTCACACACAGATATTTTGATGCTGCCCTTGCATCCTTTCCATGCATCTTCTTGAGAGTCATAGTAGGAAAGAGTGCCTCCTTCAAGAACAAACCAACGGGGCTGCCAACCTTCAAAAGACACAAAGGAGCAATAATGACATTTTACGCTCTAATTGACTCATGTAACAATGTATCTGATGACGTTTATGAACATAATATGGCTTGACTGGTTTTTCTAGTCAAGAGGCTTTTAACTGGCCATAGTCAGAAGTGAATAAAACACAATCCAAAACATAATTTTAAGAACTTTTTTGCAAATGGTTTTAACAGTTGAAATGTATGTGGTTGAGTTGGTCACTGCTTTGGAAAAAGCATCGACACAGACAGTTAAAGAGGATGATGGCTTAACTTCATTTATACACTACAGGAGCTAGCAAACAGGCTAATTGCTTTACAGACTTCTCTAATTTATAACGCATAACTTTAACTATCACAGGATACATACCACTAATATAGTTGGTCCATTTATAGAGAACTCCCTCCATGGTAGACCTTCTCTTGACAATTCATTACTTAGTCGTGGCAAGACTGAACCCAACACAGCCGCTTTGAAAAACTAGATAATTCTTACCTACGACAATCGTATGTAAAAGACGCAAAGTGACTGCTGGAAATCGAGATTACGGCAAACAATTGTCGTAAATGCTTCGAGAATACAAATCCATGTGATCATAGAAGGATCGGCCCATGTGTCTGACGTCAGTGGGATTTTCTTTTAGCACATCTCTGATTGGATACAGTCTGAGCATGTGGGCGTGGTTGTACTGGGGCTATGCGTTTAAGGCGTGTCTTCAAAGAAAGCTGACCAATAATAATACAGTGTTGTATTTTAGGGTGGTAACGTTTGCATTGGGATCTGGGAGTGTGACCTGAAGTCCGTCTAATTTCCCTGAGTCGATTCTTTTGAACAGGTCGTTTCAAAAATCATACTCAGCGAATCTTTTACGCCATTTCGTTGACATCTCAACGTGGCATATTACATTCTCTAAATTAAACGGTCGTTTAGTACGTTTTAGTTAATACAGCTCATAAAAACAAAAGGTAATAGGTTAGGGTTCGGGACAGCCACCTCCCAATTAAAAGTACCCAATAAATGATGATTTTATATATATTAAGCTTACTGATATTTTAAATATTATTGTGGGATTCAATAGATAATAGAAGGATCTTAGTAAACATCTAAAAAAAAAAAAAATATATATATATATATATATATATATATATGAAAAGTTAAAAGTGTTCACAGTCAGATCTAGTCAATAGCAGAAATGTTTATGACTGATTGTATGACATATTAAAATATATAAACTTTCATATATTTTAATATGTCATACAATCAGTCATAAACATTTCTGCTATTGACTAGATTTGACTGTGAACACTTTTCACTCCGTAGCTCGGAATTGTTCAGACAGGTTTGTGAACAGGTTCAAACAATTCATTGAAGAGAGTCGACTCAAAAGAATGATTCTTTAACGAATCGGACGAACATCGCTAGTTTGGGAAAGACCCCTGCAGAAACTTCGCTTGCCACGTAGTCGCGGCTGCACAACTTGTAGTTTGTGAAGCTTTCCATGCTTTGTTGTGTATGAAACATCAGCTGAACGCTTAGAGGTTGTTAAACTGTTCTTAATATTAAGATGATTCCAGAATTGTGGACATGCATTTTTTCTGCATTCTTCTTTTACGTGCATGGAGCAAAACTTCCGGAAGCAGAGGTGAAAATAGAAGTTCTATACAAACCTTTCCTTTGCCATCGTAAATCCAAATACGGGGATATTCTTCTGGTTCACTACGATGGCTTTCTGGAGAGTAATGGCACAATGTTTCATTCCAGGTGACATCTAATGAACCATCTATTGCATGTTCATAAACTTTAAATAGACTGCAAGAACAGACTTCATTAACATAACCCTACTCTTTTGCACTGAGAATTCCTTAGTTAACTGTGAAAATGTGTTTGTTGTCATTGAATACACAATATTAAAGCTTAAACAGTTATGTTTTGGAGCATAGTAGCTTGTTTCTTGCTGATCTAAGGTGAGCATTAGCTGGTCCTAAATACCATGGCCCAAAAACAGTTTGACCACCTTTAGCTGTTACCTGGTGTGTTGCTGGACCAAGATGGTCTAGTTTGGATCAGCTAATGACCAACTTAGACCAGATAGAAACCACCTATCATGTTCCAAAACACAGCTGCCAGCTCAAGCATGTCAAGTATGCATGTTTCTAGGGGGTTTCAAAGTGGGGTCCAGGGACCCCCATGGGGCCTCAAGGGAGTGATAGGGGGTCCATGGAAATATTTAGAGGAAAAAAAAAATAATAATGATAATAAAGAATACATAAAATATTTTAATTAACAATAAATAAAATTTAGATTACAATGAATAAATAAAAAGATACATAGAACAAAACAGAAAATCTTCCAAATAATATTTAGACTTACTCTTAATATTATTTGTTCTTGTTAATTGTTTTTGGCCTTTATACAAGAAACTAAATAGGTGCCTTTAAAATTTTAAGATGGGGATTCCTTGCATGTGGATGATTATATTTTGGGGGGTCCGTGGCATCTAAAGGATTGAAACCCCCTGCTCTAGCGTTTAATATTAACGCACGTCTTGTAATCGGCAGCCGTCATCACGGAGACAAAAACCCTGTCTGGTTCACATTGGGGATCCGTGAGGCGATCAAGGGTTGGGACAAGGGTCTTCAAGGCATGTGTGCGGGGGAGAAGAGGAAACTGACCATCCCTCCATCTCTTGCATATGGCAAAGAGGGCAAAGGTGTGCTAGCAAGACGCATATTTATAAAGCATTATTTGAGGAACTTTGGTTTCCTCCACATTCTGATATTGAACTTGTCATTGACGTTGCATTAAAGGTATAGTCCAGCCAAAAATGAATATTCTGTCATCATTTACTCACCCTCAAGTTGTTCTAAACCTGTATGAGTTGCTTTGTTCTGTTGAACACAAAAGAAGATATTTTGAAGCATTTGGGTAACCAAATAGTTGATGGTCCTCATTGAATTCCATAGTATGAAAAATAAATACCATGGAAGTCAATAGGGACCAGAAACTGTTTGGTTATCAACATTCTTCAAAATATCTTCTTTTGTGTTCAATAGAACTAAGAAACTCATACAGGTTTAGAACAACTTGAGGGTGAGTAAATGATGACAGAATTTTTATTTAAGGATGAACTAACCCTTTAAGTCTGTTTAAGGGTATGTTTACATGACAACGATGTACTAAAAATGGAAAAAAATTCCTTCACGTTTTTCGCGTACAGATGACAATATTGTCAAAACGATCCCCATTCGCACGGATCTGCTAAAATGAATAAAAACGCTGTATTATGCATGCCAGGCCACTAGTTGGCAATATCACTTTGTATGGAAACCAACGCTTTCTCACAACCAATTCGTACGTATTTTATGAGGTGGCTAATTTGTACTAATTCGTACAACCTCACTTGTACGAATTCATACGATTTGTCTAAACCCCAGTGACGGCTAGGTTTAGGGGCGGGTTTAGGGGTAGGTCATTCGTATGAATTCATACAAATTTGACAACTAGTAAAATACGTACGATTTAGCAAAAAACGTACAAATTCGTACGAGTGAGGTCGTACGAATTAGCCACCTCGCAAAATACGTACGAATTGCCGTGAGATCGGGTTGATAGAAACACTACACGCCTATAGACTGAACATGTAATACGCATGCGCATGACGTCACCGTTTTCACAAATTCCTGTTTTTGTAGTTTAGGATGCAATAATGGTATCATTTTCAAAAACATGCACTTTAAATCCTGTTTTCAAAAGTTAGCGTATTCAGGCCCTCAAAACACTGTTGTCATGTCAATGAACGGCCAAAACTCATAGAAAGTTTTCCATTTTTAGATGTGTCATGAAAACAGACCCTAAAAATCCCATAAAAATACAGATTACAGATCCAATTATCTATATTGTCAATGGTTATGCTCTGTTCTCAGGAAAAATCCCTCCAGAGAGCACTCTGATTTTTGACATTGAGATCATAGAGATCCGAAATGGGCCCAGGTCACATGAGTCCTTTCAGGAAATGGACCTCAATGATGACTGGAAACTTTCCAAATCAGAGGTTTGATCAGAACTGCGTGTCAAAAAGCATGAGTTTCATCATAGTAATTTATTTCAGAGAGTTATTTGTGTTATTCCTAAACACTTTTTTATTTCAGGTCAAAGAATACTTGCGCAAAGAGTTTGAAAGACATGGATACGCCCCCAATGACACCCATCATGAAGTGATGGTTGAGGACATCTTCCAAAAAGAAGATGAAGACAATGATGGATATATATCAGCCCGGGAGTTCACTTACAAACACGATGAACTATAAATACACACTCCTGCAAAACTGCACCAATGTTTACCTTCAGAAGATTCCAATATTTACCTTCAGAGATTTGCAGGTTGTCAGTATCATTTCACATCATGTTACAGTAGATATAAACAGTTTATCTACAGGTCACGTATTTAATTTTTTTTTTATTATTATTATTTTTTTAAATATACACTCAGGTGGTATAAGGTATTTTTGAGCTGTTTGTAGTATTTGAAGATTGTTGGTCTTCTTCAATGTCAAGATGTTAAATTCTGCTCAAAGAAAATGTTTTGTCCCTAAAGTGCCTGTTGAACATTTCCATGCTGATTTTTTAATAGTATGTGAGTGTGTTACTTAGAGCCAAATGAATTATGCAGTATTGTTTACAGTATTTCAAAGATGTTAAAGTTAATTTGTCAAGAGTTGCCTCTAAGTATTTCTTATAAAGTATAAAATAAAATAGTCTTGTGTGGTTCTTCACTGTTGACGTTGTAGTTTTATACACCATCACTAGAGGGAGCTCTTCTCTTAGCCTGTTCATGACACAAATGACTTGGTATCATATGCCAATCAAATGTAGTTGTGTGAATTTTTTTTGACTGATTGTCTGCAATGGCTCATAGTCATATGGTAGATATAGATAGAAACATACACTGTAGTGTTTAATAATGAACAAAGGGACAGAAAAAAACTCTGAGACACTCCGTTAAAATGCAGTCAAGTGGCCTTTCATTGACAGATGGCATAGTCATCATTACACACCTACATAATGCAGATGACTAGTTTGTGGTGCATTATAATTTGCATACAGCATTTACTCAGAGCCATGTTTAGCAACATTCCATTCTTTTACTATGGCATTACACAGTTACATAAACTTTTGCAACATTGGTTCAAGTTACATTTACAATTTGTGTGTTTATGTGTACCCAGTTTGCTCCAGTGGCTCCATCTCAAATCACTTTGGATAAAACCATCTGTTTAATTGACACTGATATTTACTCTTTACTAAATATAAATTTGAACAAGCTTGATATTTAAATAATTACATAAAAACTCATTTTTATGCATGCTGGGTAGCCTATATGGTTCTGATAATTGTTATTTATATTGCTATTGTAATGCAAATTAATGTATTATCATTTCTGAAATATTGTTCTACCAAATAATTTTTAGGAATGAGAGAGCTTCAGTGAATAACAAACCTGGCAAACATTCAAGTCTATGCACAACATGGACATATGAAACTCGACTTGGACTTCTTCTCGAAATAAAGCTGTTAGATACTAATAACTTCTCAAACGTACAATATTCAGTAGGTTA
Organism: Ctenopharyngodon idella; assembly: GCF_019924925.1. Classification (NCBI taxonomy): domain Eukaryota; kingdom Metazoa; phylum Chordata; class Actinopteri; order Cypriniformes; family Xenocyprididae; genus Ctenopharyngodon; species Ctenopharyngodon idella. Next base: position 12,386,835 of record NC_067235.1, on the reverse strand, counting down.
ATGTAAATCAAACTAATTTCCCCTCGACAATCAGAAAAAAAACTACATATCAGGGTAAAATTCTACATCATATCTACTGTATTTCCTTCATTTACGGTAAAACACTTTTCTTTTAAAAATCCCTTTTTAAAATAAATAAAAGACTTCTTTTAAAAAAAAAAAAAAAAAAAAAAATTGCGAACAGCCAAACAATAAATACCTGCGCCTACAGAGTAGCCTAAACGTCTTTCTTTTTGTAGGCTTCTAACTGAATAATTCATCAATTTATATGAAGCGTTCAGCGTCTCTAAGAACCACCATCAGAAAAACAAAAAATCCCAGATACTGCACACTGCAGAGTGTAGCAGGTATCATTGTCAGTCACTGAAACAAGTCATTGGCTCCAGCAAATGATGTTTTCTTCATAACATCCTCTCTACACTAAAAAGCGAACGACGCAACGCGACAAAATTACAACGCTCTAGCCGCGTCGCTCACGTAAGTGTTTTGACAGATGGATATCTCAAGACTCCATTCACAAATTCCAAAAGACGCGTTGCGCGCCTGCAGTGTAGCTAAACAGCTTCATTATAATCAGGTGGTTCATTTTTTTTTTTCGTAAAGAACAGCATAAATTGGTTAGCTATGCTAGGCTACTTCGCGACAGCAATGTTTTTGTCATAAAAGTTGTTCTCGGGCATAGTGACCCGCACTCTTCGTTTCTCCTTGAAACGGCCAGACCGCGAAACTGTCCAATTTCTCCGGCACGTGTTTTCGTTGAAGGAGGGCTCCAGCTGAGAGTCGTCGTACGTCTCGTCGCTGATCAGATTGTTGTTTCTGCTCTCGCTGCCTGTTTGTTTCGCTGACGTCTTGTCCGAATTTCCAAATTCCTGTTGGGTTTCTTTGAAACTGTTCTTGTTTCTTCCAGTTAAGTTCTTCCACCAGGAGTGTCGGTCTGCCATTCTGTCTAATTCTTCAATTCACACTGAAATGCATATTATATTATTAAAGTTTATAAAACTTAACAAAATTATGTAGCCTATATATGTCCTCAAGATAGTTCTTTTTGTATCATCCTTCAGAAACACTCACCTCAGCAGCCAGTGTGTTAATGTCAGTCTTTCGTTTCTTTTAAGAAAACATCCAGCAGAACAACCTTGTGGCTTTTTTTGTCTATATCCAAACACACAGCATCAAATAGTGCTGCATCTCTCTGTCTAAACTATAATAAGTGATGCATTTGTTCATTTATACTTCACCTGCTGCTCACATGCCCTCTTTCCCTTCTCTCATTGGTTAGTTGAGCTCCTCCAGCTGCCCTCAGGAAGCTGGTTTCAGGTTCTCTCTTCACCTGTGATTTGGTGAAAAAGTTACTTTGGGGCATATACCGTCTTAGCTGCTTGTTCACACCCCTGAATTTGGAACAAGAAAACCGAGCCTAGAGAAAACCAACGCCTAAAGAGAGCTGACCAAGCACTAATTACAGCAACATATTTCACATACTGCAAATGTGAGGTGTTGCAGCTTCAAATAATAACACAAAAACTACTTTCAGATGTTCATTTCGACTGTCATTTTGAAGTCCAAAATCAAGGTCTTCACAGATTTAAAAGTAACCAGATTTACATAATTTAATAAATCAGCATTTGATAAATTACAATCATAATTACAATCATTCTTCACAGAAAATATCTTCAAAAAAATTGTAGAAAGGTCTTATATCAAATAAACTATTTGAAGGAAGTCAAACCAAGGTGACGGTACCGTTTGTCAATATTTTTTTCGAGGTGAACTGATCTCGCCTCAGGAGACTAAGATGAACACAATACACACAATTTTGTTTAGCGTAATTCTTGAAATGGGATCAAGTCCAAGGAGGAAGGAAAAAGCACTAAATAAATGCTCACAGAATTATTCCAGTCACAGATTGATCCATCCATTGTTGTCAGGGTGAACAAAAAACAATTTGAAGGCATGGGTTAAACACAGCATTATTAACACTGGATGAACAAAAAATAACTATTTACACTCCATGTAAAATTAAAAAGTGCTTTACACATGATCTTAATTGTCTTGTCATTATAGCACATATTATACATTTACCAACCTCATGACCCAAAAATATATATTTTTTTAAAATTCATACTTGACACAATTTGTCATTTTCACAATGCTAATTGACCATAGATTCATACGTCATGTAGAGCATTGAGGTCGATGCATCATACTTGTTTGGCATCAGAGAGAAAAAAAAGTACTTTGATTTGATTTAAACAAAATGCCCATCAATAATAATTCATTCAGTATTCAGCATGAATGTTGAATACACAATGTCACTCCATGTTTAAAAAAGGCAATTCTGACTTTTCCTGATTCTGAAAAAATCTCACAATTCTGACTTTTTTCTCGCAATTGCGAGTTATAAAGTCTGAATTGCGATACAAACCATTGCGAGACAAACAATTCTGAGAAAATTCAGAATTGTGAGATATAAACTCCGAATTGCGAGAACAAAATTCAGAATTGTCAGATATGTATTCACCATTGCAAGAAAAAAAGTCAGAATTGTGAGATAAAAGTCGCAATTGTTACTTCATGCTTAACAGCATTTGTTTGATATGGAAGCTTGTTTCCGCAACGGAATAAAAAAAAAGGTAATTGTGACATTTTATCTCACAATTCTGACTTTTTTTCTCACAATTGCGACTTTATATCTCACAATTCAGACTTTTTTCTTGTTAAACTAGCAAAATGCGAGTTATAATGTCTGAAAAGCGAGATATAAACACAATTTTGAGAAAAAAGTCAGCAAAAAGTCGCAATTACCTTTTTTTAATTCTGTGGCAGAAACAAGCTTCCATATCAAACAAATGCTGTTAATTGTGTTTATATCTCACAATTCTGATTTTTTTTTCTCATAATTGTGAGTTTATACCTCACAATTCTGACTTTATTACTTGCAATTCCAAGTTTCTAACTCATAATTCTGACTTTTTTTTTTCTCAGAATTGTGACATATAAACTCAGAAATGTGAGAAAAATCTCTGAATTGTTAGATATAAACTTGCAAATAAAAAGATAATTGTGACTTTATATCACAATTCTATTTTTCACAGAACTGCACGTTTTTGTCTCACAATTTGACTTGACTTTGTGAGTATATATTTCAAAATTCTGAGAACAAAATTCAGAATTGTGAGATATAAATTCGCCATTGCAAGAAAAAAAGTCAGAATTGTGAGATAAAAGTCGCAATTGCCTTTTTCTTTTTAGTTTTTATTCCGTAACGGAAACAATCTTCCATAGTTTGGGGTTTTGAAACACATTGAGTGAAATGTGCAATTAGGTCCAAATTTTGTATGATGTGAAAACATAATATCTTTGAAACGTGAGGCAGGCCGCTTTTTAAAATTTACAAGCTCTTGAAAGTCTTTAAAAGATGTCTTCATTTCAGCTGTTTAAAACAAGATGTCCTCATGCTCTATCAGGAGCTGAACAATCATTTTCTGGTATCTCATATCGTTGAGAGTGGTGAGCGTGTTCTGGTCCGGGGGCCTCATGAGCGTCGGGCCGAAAACGATTCCTAGGTTCTCTGAGTTCATATAATTGTCCTTCTCGTACATGGTGACCCTGATAAAGAGAGAAAAGACATGGAAAAAACACCTCAGACTATACAATTTTGATAATAAACATGCAGTTAAGTAACTGATATACTTTCCATGGATGGGGAAATGTGGCAAAGCTGGCTTGACAAGTTAGAGCTAAAGCACAAATCCTGAAGGAACATTGTAAAGGTTTTCTAGTTCTTGAAGTGCACTGAGCTAAAGTGCCATATTGGGTTTCCTGTTTCCTTATAATCAGTCTTAGAAGTTTTATATTGCAGGGTGACAGGAAGTAAACTCACTCTATAAAGCTGTAGGTAAAACGCTTAAATGCAACAAAAACCTGAACACCCACCGGCTCAATGTGGTACAGAGTCATGAAATAAACTATGAGACCGGTACCTTAGGGAGCAGTAAATGTGTCTGGAAATTCAATACATTTGTGGTTTTACCTCTTCAGGTGTGTCATCAGGTACCGCAGGGTCTCATAGTGGGCTGGAGGAAGTTGGAGGAGACCATCATGAACTCCCTCGAGTCTGGAGTCAGGGTCTGTTATTTCTGATCAGGCAAATGTTTTGAAAAATACTGTTCAGAATTCCTCAAAGTCAGATTTTATGCTAAAAACTGCCACTGGTTAACATAATTTACTGATGTTTAAGCACATACAATGGGTCATTTTTGTATTTTTGAAGTATATTTTCTTTTCTTTTTTTTTACACTACCATTCAAAAGTTTGTGGTCGGTAAGATTTTTAATGTCAAATCAAATCACAGATTACAAGAGAAAGTTCCTGGTTCAATGTCAGTGAATGTGTTCTGAAGTCTCTTACTGGCTGCCTGTATGAATTTGGAGTAGACGTCATATGTGATAACTGGAATGGGCAGATCTCGTAAATAAAGCTTCAGAGCTCCGGCGATTATATTGATGTCTGGGTAGATATTGGCACTGATGTCCGCTTTCTCACCATCTGCAGAGGAGAATTAGTTATTTGTTATGAATAACAGATGAATCACTATACTGTACCAAGAATACATTGTTTTGACTGGAAAAGCCTGGCTTTTTCCATCCAGGTTGAATGTTGGTAGAATAACAGTGACATAAATGATTGTGAGTTAATTCAAGCATGTAAACAAATGTGAAGAGACAATATTTGTTCAACACCTATAATACACATGATTACATCAGGTTTAATGCACCAATAATGTGAAGGTAGAAGAGTTATTCTACTACACACCTCTATCGAAGGCCAGCCGGACATCTTCAATGTGTTCTGTGAAGCCTGACACTCTGTAGAGACCCTCTGATTTCAAACCTGAAAGAAGCAGAAGCAACACATATTTATGTGAACTAACCAGACGGTGGATTTGGAGGCGGACGTGTCAACTAGTATTGATCAAACTAGGGCTGCAACAAGCAACTAATCAGATAATCAATCTGTCGATCAGGATGCTGGATATTCTGCAATCTGCACCCAGTTTATCTATCATCTATTCACCTGTGTGTATAGGAACGTCATCCCTCACTCACTTATTATGGAAAATTTATATGTGGAACAGTTATACAGTCCTTCACTCACTTTGAGATTCTTCAAAAAAGATAGACTCGTTCAATATTTTGGCTAAATTTGAAAGTCTCTTCTATTTTTATTTTCAAATTGTTGTGTTAACCATTACATTCTTAAAAGTAAAGGTTCTTTATTGTCATATATAGCTCCATGAAGAACCTTTAACATCCATGAAAACTTTCCAGTGCACAAAATGTTCTTTATAGTGGAAAAATGTTCTTAAAATCTCCTTCACACTTGGAAATTTGTTTTATTCTTCTAACTATTCACTGATAGGTTCTTTGGGGAACCCAAAATGGTTCTTCTATAGCATCACTGCAGAAACCCCGTTTTGGAACCTTTATTTTTAAGAGTGTATCCTCTGATAATGATACAATAATTGTACTTAAGCAGCACTTTTTTTTTCTGCCATGTTTACTGGCCAAAAATAATGATACTCTATTTGCATATCCATTCCAATTGTTCTGTTACAGGCATTTGCAAACTTTTGATGCCAAAGACCCCCAAAAATACTCTTCATAAAATACAAAAGCAGCTATATAATTTAATTTCATTGTGCAAGTATAATAAAGACAACATTTTGTATGCAAAATTAATTTGGATTTTATGCTGTCATAATATTAGCCAAAACAAATGATTAAAATATTTTCTAAACGTATTGATTCAAATAACATATTATTAAAACTTATTCATTTTCTATAAAAAATTTTAAAAAACGTATTCAGTTTTTATTTCTAGTGCTGTTTTTAAAACTAGGCTGTCAAAAGATAAATAATGGCTAATATATATTAACTTAATTCTTAAAGAATGCTCTCTTTAATGGAAGACGTCACCCAACAAGTCAAAATGTGAAGAATGTTTGCTTCTCTCCCTGTTGTTTTAAGTTAGGCATCTAAGGATTCTTCTTTTTGCATATCTTAATATATATGACAGGGAGACAGTGATTAAGTGCCTTGCTGAAGGCCACAGGTGCTAGAGAAGGTCTGAGCCTGGGATCTCCATATTGAAATGTTCTAACCATTAATAGCACTCCATTTTAGGCCCTGTTTACACCAGGTACTGTATTAAGAAGCGTTTTCATCAATCCGATCACAAGTAGACGACGCAAAATACAGGTGTAAACGGGGTCTAAAACATTTTGAGCTTGCCCACTTTCGACCACTTTCAGAGGTAGTCAAAAACGCATTCAACCGGATTCCTGTTGCATGCATTTTGAATGCGTTCAAACAGCCAAGATCGCCTACTCTCCGCCCACTGACCTAATGCGTAAACATTACGGGAAGCACACTAGCCAGATGGGATTTAAACTTTGGTTTGGTTTGAAGATGAAAATGTACCAAGCACAATGTTCTCTCACCACTCATGATTTCTAACACACACTCACAGCATTCGCCGTGGTCTTGCTGCTATCAGAGCAGAAACGAAAGCTGCTGCTCCCTCTATGTTTTTCTGTCGTCTCATTTCGCATTCCTATGTAAATTGTGTGAGCTTATTTCATCCATTAGATCAAAAGATTGGAAAAAGCCCATACATTTACCCGCCCACAGACCCTCCCCTTGAAGAAATCAGAACAGAAGTGGTCGAAAGTGAACAAAAGAAACGAGGGCTTGACATTAACTTTTTTGCTCACCAGCCACTGTGGCTAGTGGTTTTTCAAAGTTACCAGCCACTTAGCATTTTCACTGGCCACAATTTTGACATTGATACCATGGGGGGGCATCAATTTGGCAGCAGGTAAATTAGGCTGCTGTCACTTTAAGACCTGACACACAGATCCATTATACTGTTACACATCCGTTTCATAACTGACTGTGTTTACATGAATAACTCGCCAAGACCGGCATTTTGACATTATTTTGTGTGTATTTAAGTGCTATAAGCAGTGAAAAAGAACCTAATTTAGTACTGAGCGGCAGCTTCATGTGCGCGCTCTTTGGGTGTGAGCACAAAATATGCAGGAATGAGTAAAATTATACACAATACGCGCAATCCCATGCCAAAATTCAAGCCCTGTAACACCAAAAACTGGTATGATCTATCTATTCTGCGGAAAATGAGTACTGGAAGCGTTTCAGATATTTCAGTATCAATATGTATAGAAAAAAAACGATATTTTTTTCATCACTACATTGTACTTAGTTTATTATTTCAGATGCCTTTTTAAAAATTTATATAAAATTTAACCCACCATAGTGGCTAGTAAGAGTAACTGCATTACACAACACTGCTGAAATCCACCCACATTTGGCGGGTGTTAATGTCAAGCCCTGAAAGAGACGTATTAAAACACCAGGTGTAAACGGGTATGTGTCTCCCTCGTCTACTTGGGATCCAATCAACCAAAACGCTTCTTAATAGCAGGTGTAAACAGGGCCTTACAAGCGATCAGTACCTCTGTGCTCGATCTCTTTGATGCACATGTCCAGAACCATCGGCCGTGGCGTGTTGTGGGCTTTGACCAGAGTGGTTAGATCACAACTGAAGACCTTCTTGATCCTGCGCAGGTCCGGCTGACAGTCGCTAGGCACTAGTTTGGAGCACTGTTTGTGCACGTTCAGCCCACAGTCTGCAAGAGCAACAGGTCAAAAGGTTAGAAGAGCCTGACCCTGTTGTCTTCAAAGAGACAAAAAGACAGTCTCCAAGAGACTCGAGAGCCAAAGCGTGTGCGTGACCAAGGGGAATATCTTCAGGGGTAAAGTATACGTGCAGAGACAGGTGAGTGTCAGTCAAGCTGGGTGGTAAAGTGTGACAATATTTGTCACATGCTGCCGTGTGTTTGTGGCTCTGTCAATCAGAGAACATAACCTTAAGTGACTCTGGGAGAGTTTGCCAGCGGGCCTACATACATACACGTATGTGGGTGCAGGTGTATGTCAGGGTCCTCTTGTCACATACGTGATGAACACCTGCTGAAATTGAAAAACAATTCTTCTGCTTTTGTATCCGAATAATCTGAGTCAAGACTGAATTTTTGTGTCCAATTATTTTCATACATTTTGTTAATTAATGAATCACCACAATGAATCTGTGCTTGTACAGTTCATTTGAAAACTCATCTTGAGTTAACAGTAACTTGTTGTTAACAGTACTTAATGCATCAGGCACTAAGAATAAACAACTACATGTATATAATGTTTACGTCTTGTGGCAATCCTACTGAATCATTCACTTCCATTGTGTCTCACTGTAATCCAAAAAAGAGAGACAAGTGGAAAATAAATTTTGTGGTAAATTTCTGTGGATTGAGCCTAACTTTTATTGAACCTGGAATATTCTTAGAATGATAAAGGCTTTTGATCTGTTCATTATACAGATTATATAGGCTTGGACTATACCTGTCAAGTCACATGCTAACTTTATTCTGTTTTTGGTGCTTGAAACTTTTGGGTCAAATAATGATTAAAATGGACAAAAACAGCTAAAACATTATTTTATGCGTAAGAAAGAAAATGACATGAGTTTGCAAAGACATAAAGGTTAGTAAATGATGACAGGATTTTTTAATTTTTTAAGTTATAAATATACAATTGTTGTTCATCTTTGTTCATAGTATGTCAACTATTATTAATTTAAACTTATACTTTTTAGTATATGTTCAAACAATGCTGTAAAAGTTGGTCATTGTTAATTCATGTCAACCACTGCATGAACTAATGTTATCACTTAGAACCTTATTGTTAAAAGTGACCTTTTTCCTTATTACTGGTGCTTGTTCATACTCAGGTATTTGAAAAACCCCTTTAAGGATTAAACTTCGGCATGCCATCTGTGCGACAGACATGATACCTCAAATTATTTGACTCATAAAAACAGGTGTTGAACCAGAATATATTATGAATAGAATATCTAGGGAATATCATTAAGACTTAAAGGATTAGTTCACTTCTGAATGAAAATTTCCTGATAATTTACTCACCCCCATGTCATCCAAGATGTTCATGTCTTTTTTTCTTCAGTTGAAAAGTAATTAAGGTTTTTGAGGAACATTCCAGTATTTTTCTCCATATAGTGAACTTCAGTGGGATTCAATGGGTTGAAGGACAAAATTGCAGTTTCAGCGCAGCTTCAAAGGGCTCCACATGATCCCAGCTGAGGAATAAGAGTCTTATCTAGTGAAACAATCGGTCATTTTCTAAAAAAAAAAAAAAAAAAAAAAAATTATACTTTTTAACCACAAATGCTCGTCTTGCACTAGCTCTGCGATACGCACGCATGACATAATCACATTACAAAGGTCATGCGTGACGTAGGTGGAAGTACCGATCCAGTGACTACAAAGCGAACACGCAAAGATTAAGCTAAACGCCCTTAAAAGGGTAAAACAATGATGTCGGACGATTTTGATGTTGGAGAAGAAAATGAGATTAAGTTTTTCCCCTAACACGGTACTTCCACCTACATCACGTGTGATCTTCCAACGTAATGTGTGGCGCATCACAGAGCAGTGCAAGATGAGCATTTGTGGTTAAAAAGTATATAAATTTTTGTTTTTTTTTAGAAAATGACCGATCGTTTTGCTAGATAAGACCCTTATTCCTCAGCTGGGATTGTGTAGAGCCCTTTGAAGCTGCACTAAAACTGCAATCTGGACCTTCATCCATTGAACCCCACTGAAGTCCACTATATGGAGAAGAATCCTGGAATGTTTTACTCAAAAACCTTAATTTCTTTTCGACTGAAGAAAGAAAGACATGAACATCTTGGATGACATGGGGGTGAGTAAATTATCAGTAAATTTTAATTCAGAAGTGAACTAATCCTTGATTAGAGTTGGTTTTTTTTTGTCATTTGAGCCAGTAAGCAACCACCCAGCAACCACCCAGAACACCTTAGCAACCACATAGCAATGCCCTGGAAACCACACCCAAGCATCAGTGGTGTGTATAAAAAAAAAAAAAATTCTTGGTAGCAAGTATACCAATAATGAGTGCAAAAATGAGTGCCATTTAACTCAACAGATTTTTCATCACCATCAGAACATGATAAAAAGTGAGTAGATTTCATGTAATTTTAGCTGTAATAAACCTGGTTTGAATCCCTGCCTTGACACTGGGACAGTGGTGTGTATGAAGCAGAATGTGGTACTAGGGTGGTCTGTCTCCAGTAGCATTCACATGCTGTCCTACTGTTCTTCATCTTCAGCAATCCCATTAATCACTCTCTCTGTCTGTGTTACTGCCTGCTTGGACCCCTCCTTCACATCTTTAGGCCACAGAGAAAAAAGAAAAACAAAAAGAAAAAACCTCTCTGTTCCTCCATATGGGCCTGGGGACACATTCAACTCTGCTCTAATTCTCAATGTGTCTGATGACACTGGCTCGCCCGGGGGCCTGTGTGAAATAAGAGAGGCTCCTGTGTGAAAAGAAAAGGCTTGAATAATGGCCCGAATGGATGAGACCATTTACAGTGAAAAACCAACAGTAAAGCCTTGTGACTGGATTGAGTTTATGTACAGAGTGTTTTGGGAAAGTGCTGTCAAACAATAACAAGTGCCGTGTTAACATGAGATCTGACCAAACCCGTAATCACGGCATTAAGGTGCATTTGTCTATCTAGGGCACATCAGGGAACATCCTGTATTGAAGATGGTTATGGATTTAATATGGATTTAATTATTTTTATTTTTATTTTTTTTACATTTTTAACCAAAAAAAACAAAAAAAACAAGGCCAGATAAAGCAAGACAAAACGAAGCAAAAAAAGCAAGGTAAAGCAAAACAAAACAAAACAAAACAAATTTGTGACTTAAAGGGATAGTTCACCCTAAAATGAAAATTAAGTCATAATTTACTCACCCTGGTGTTGTTCTAATGCCATATGCCCTTCTTTCTTTTATGGACCACAAAAGGAGAATTTTCAAAAAATGTCCCGCTCGCGCTTGTCTATAATGGCAGTGAATAACTTCCAGCATCAAGCTTTTTAAAAAAGATGCAAAATGATCACAGAATGTATAATGCTCCTCGTGCCATATATCCCATGTGTTCTGGGGGTATACGATAGGATTTGGTGAAAAACAAACCAAAATTCAATGTATTATTTAACGAAAATCCTGACCTTGGCCATTGGTCTTCTCTGCATATCTGCACGACGTGCGCGTTCAAGATCAGCAAAAACATGACATGAAATACGCCTAGAAATCTCCAAAAAAGTATCCATGTACTTTACCGAGTCAAAAATCACCGGACCGGAACTCCGTTTGTCTGATGACAGTTAGAATAACAGCTGACAGATGTGAACGTGATAACTTCTCGTTACGTCGAACACAACACATATATATAGGAATTGCATGGATTGCATTTCATGTTGTGTTTTTGTTAATCTTGATTTCTACAACTCGTGAGCTTTTTCTGGGCAAGCATTTTATTTATTTTTTTCCTAGAGCAATTTTTTCCTGGCAAATTTAAATTAGATAAAATGTAATTTGTTTTTAAAAATTAACTAAATTTAAATAATGAGTCAATACATCATTAATACTGCTTTCAAAATGTGTTTTTGTCTTACTCTGATTCACTATGGTAAGCCTATTCTAAGTGTTTATATTTTAGCCCTGACGGGATGGTTTTCGCTGGAAATTGCGTACATACATCACTCGCCTGTGTGTGTCTCGTCATATCCGTAAATAGAGAAAAGTTGCTACTTTGACGCGTGTATGGTGTGAGGAAGTGGCATAGGTTAGTTGTCACAACGGTTTACATGGAGCAGCTAAATCTCAAACAAATGCCGAACAGAATCTGCTGGCAAAAAGAGAAGCTCGTACTTCTACAAAGTATCCAATAAAGTGTCATACTTTGTGATACAGTACAGTGTGTATGTGCATCTAAGCATGTGTTTACGTATGTCAAGTGTAGCCTGATTCATTAAAACATTCACTTCTAGGCTTAAGAGATATAACCAGTTTAAATGGAAAGGATCCATGGTTGTGGTAGAGATGTGCTGGAATTTATTTTCAATTAGGTAGCGTGTCTATTAATAGGTATAGCTACAGTAATGTCTTCAGCTAGTCAGCTTGAGATCCTTTCCATCTCAACTGGTTATATCTCTTAAGCCTAGTAGTGAATGTTTTATGAGCAGTAAGATAACCATATTCATCCGCAGAGCGGAGTGAACTGCAGCGCTAATGTGCACGAATGCGCACGTCATGCAGCTGTACACAGAAGACCAGCGACCGAGGTCAAGAATTTCATTAAATAATACATTCAATTTTAGTTTTTTTTTTTTTACCAAACCCTATCGTATACCACCAGAACACTTGGAATATACGCCACATGTCGCATGGGACCATTATGTGATACTTTTTTAAAAAGCTTGATGCTGGTCGCTATTCACTGCCATTATATGGACAGGCATGAGCCTGACATTTTAAAAAAAAATTCTCCTTTTGTAGTCCATAAAAGAAAGAAGGGCATACAGCATAAAAACAACACCAGTGTGAGTAAATGCTGAATTAATTTTCATTTTAAGGTGAACTATCCCTTTAAGGGCGATATAAGATCACCCTGTCAAGGTTTATTTTGTGATCTGACAGTACATTATCCCTTAATAAATGCCACAGCTAATATGAAATAAGAATGAACAATACTTTTAATAAAACATTAATTAATCTTGTTAATTAATTAATATCAATTTCATCAATTTGGTTAATTAATAATATTTAATATAGTTAATAATTTAGGTTACCTTCTATATACAAATACATTTTTAACAAAGTTGGGTGCATAAATTAAAGGCATAGTTTACCCCAAAAATCAAAAAACACAAACAAAACATCTTCTTTTGTGTTCCACAGTCATACAGGTTTGAATGGAACAACATGAGGGTGAGTAAATGATGACAGAATTTCCATTTTTTAGTTGAACAATCCCATTTACATTAGTTAATGTGTTATAATCAAACATGAATGAACAATATAAAACACTAATAATCAATGAACAACAGTATACTCTAGATTAAATGCCATAAAATGTTGTTCATTGTTAGTTCATGATACATAATTCATTCATTTTAAAGAATTTTACCTTATTGTAAAGTTATTGCATAATTCATACGCATCACTTCTACAAAGTAACCAATAAAGTGTCATACTTTGTTATACAGTACAGGGCGTATGTGCATCTAAGCATGTGTTTACGTATGTCAAGTGTAGCCTGATTCAATTGGCATTAAATCAAGGAGAATGTCCCGGTTTACCTGGGTGTGCCTCTCTCACAGTACTCTATGGTGTATACAGTACGTACATCTATAAATAGTCAACACTCAACAGAAGGCACTCAACTGGTTTGGACCAGGTGTCATTTAGGAATGCAGAATACTCACACATCAGCATACTAGTTAAAACCCTTATTGTCCCAGGTCTCACTTTCAGTATTTAGCTTTAGGTTTCCACAGCACGTTGGAAAATTTCTACAGGCAATTAGGCATTGTTACCAGAACGGCATGAGAAAATATCTGGATCCTGAGCGGCTATTGATTGTAACTTGATATGAACAATGCTCCTTGGCTGGTGCCATAATTCTGATGGACAGTTTATTTGTGTGGGATGGTTTGTGATTGGTGGAGGGTTACCTGAACAACGGACGCCCTGGGCGATAAGACCCCACATGAAGTTAGCACAGTATTCACACCAGTGCGGCCCTCTGAAGGTGTGCACCTACACCAAAGATAAAGTTGTCATCGTGAGTCAAACACACACACACAAGTCAAAACACATGCACACACACAAGGCCGGTGATTTGTTCATCTCTACATTTTCATTTTCAGTTAAAGCTCACAATGAAAGTTCCACAGAAAATGAATGATGATGGTTTCCAGTGTAATTCTCACTGTACCTGATAACTAACAAAGCGTGTCTCACTCAGACTGGACAAACATAAAGATCAAATCAACAGACCACACATTTATACTTAGACCTATAACGTATAAAGAATCACTGGCATTATTATATTGTAAACGTTGGCAGGGTACTGTTCAAAATTGTTTTGTATTTTATTTTATTGGCTAATTTAAATTAGATTAAATGTAATTTTGTTTTTATTTAAAGGTACACTAACTTTTTTTGTTCAAAATTAACCGAATCTAAATAATGAGTCAATACATCATTAAAACTGCTTTCAAAATGTTTTGCCTTACTCTGATTCACTATGGTAAGCCTATTATAAGTGTTTAAATTTTAACCCAGATGAGATGATTTTCGCTGTAAATTGCATACATATGTCACTCGCCTGTGTGTGTCTCATCGTATCCATAAATAGAGAAAAGTTGCTACTTTGACATGTATATGGTGTGGGAATGGCATAGGTTAGTTGTCACAATGAGTGAGAAAGGTTGACATGGATCAGCTAAATCGCAAACCTTTGGGGAATCATGTTTTAAACAAACGCCGAACAGAGGAGAGTCTTCTGGCAAAAAGACGACGTGACAGAGCTTGTAATAAAACAAGAATCAACATTGGCTTGGCTTTTCAGAGATGGCGAGAACTGAGGGATTTGAAATTGTTGTAAAAGCGAAGCAAAGATGGCATTTGTATTACTCAATAAGCGAGTAAGGTATTTTATTGAACAGATAAATTGCCATATGTAGTTCTCTAACAGAGTTCATTGTAAAGCATTATTGTGAAGGTTCATTTCATTATGGTTGTGGTAGAGATGTGCTGGAATTTATTTTCAAGGAAGTAGCGTGTCTATTAATGTGTATAGCTGCAGTAACATCTTCAGCTAGTCAGCTTGAGATCCTTTCCATCTAAACTGGTTATATCTCTTTTGCCTAGTAGTGAATGTTTTATGAGCAGTAGGATAATAATATTCATCCGCACAGTCACGCAGAGCTGAAGCACAATCAAAACAATGTTCTTCTGCAAAATGCATGCAGTTTTGTTTTGTTTTTTAACCACTAGAGGGCTAAAAGTTGCATAGTATACCTTTAATTTCAATTTCAAAACATGCATTTAAAACAAAACAAAAACATAAAACCAAAAAATTTCCACAGAACAAAAATATTTATTTATCAATTTGCCTCTCCAAAATATTTAAAAAGAAAATCAAAACAAAACAAAAAATAAATTCCACAAAACAAATCATAATAAATATAAATATATAAATATAAATAAATTAAAAATTAAATTAATTAAAATGACTTAATGGATAAATGAATAAATAAATACATTTATAAATAAATAAAAAAAGTTTAAATTTGCCACTTCCCCCCATGCAATGATCAAAAAAAGTTCTGGAAAGGACTGGGAAATATGACTAAATAGGTTAAAACGTTTGCCTGCATGACTATTCAGGCAAAATGTGTGTACACTAACTCTTGGGTCATAAATTCAGTGTATTGTTACATGCATGACGTTTAATGCAGTTTAGGAAACAATAGCCAGTGACGAGTTAAGTTGTTAAAGCTCAGGGAAGTGTCAACCCCACTATCTCTGTCAAACCCAGAGACAGAAACCAAGAACTCAAGGGTCAGTTTGATGACAGACACAAATTCGGAGACAACATTTCTCCTAGCTAAATTTCAGAGGAAAAAAATCAAGCCTGAAGTAAAGACTAGAGGGTGGTACTGAAAGAATGTAAATAGGGTAGACCCCCTGTATAGACACAGTCCTGATTTTATTTTTTAAATTATAATACATGTGAGTCAGATTACAGGATTGCTGGGGAAAATAATGTGTCTGGCATCTGTTACCAAGCTGCCGAAAGTCACACGCAAAGCATGTTCTCACGCACGCCCTTGTGCTGTCAAAACACAGCTCAAAGATGGACAAAAGAAAAGATGCAACACACAGAGTTTTGGAACAAAGCCCAGGTTTATGAATGCTGAAATATAAATATCATAATGAGAAAACACTTCATCTGTGTCCACAACTACTAGTTACAAAACCTAGTGATGTGTCTACATTCAAATTGAAATGATACTCAACAAGTGACATCTCTGTGCATCAAACAAATAGCACAAAATATACATAGCACACATAAAATATGGGCAATTGGGCAACTGTATTACTTCTAAACATTACAGTTTTTATTAATTATTTTTAGCATCAAAGAAAATGAAGTATTTACAATCAATAATAAATATTTCTCTCTTCTTTGTCCACCATCTTGGATTTACTCTTTGGCTGCAGCCGAAATCGCATACTTCCTTACTATATAGTAGGCGAAAAACAGTATGTTACAAAAGAAGTATGTCCGAATTCACAGTACTCATAAAAGAGTAGGCAAAAAGTACCCGGATGACCTACTACCTCCGGCAAGATTCTGAAGTGTGCATACGATGGACTACTATCCCATGAGGCCACGGGAGGGGATTTGTGAATGGCAGTGAAGCTGGTAGGTCATGTGATGAGGGCAACATGGCGAATGTAGTACGTCCAGATTACATTCATACTATATAGAACGTATTTTTTTTAGCAATTGTGAAGTAATTACTTATTTAAAATAAGTACCTACTCAAGAGAGTATGCGATTTCGGGTGCAGCCTTTCACTCAAGCTTTCTATGATTGCTTTCTTGAAGGATATATTCGGTCAAAACAAAATATCTCAGGAGCCAACATAAATTACATTGTCTTCGCTTCAGTTGTGCGCCAGTGATACCTTAAAAACTCTATCTACTGAGTGAGCTCACTAGGTTTTGGAACACAGCATGTGTGAGAACACTTATGAGGGAGGTGGATACTGAATAATCCATGATGCTCTTATGACTGCAGGTGACATCATGAGGAAGATGTTGCAAGAAAGCATCCAAGTGACATTCTGAAGTCAGATGATTGCTTTGTTTTGGTCTTTTAGGGTTTAAAAAAGGAAGTCAGATGACTATACACTGTTTATTCTCAGCCTTAGTCATTTTTCAGAAACTGAAAAGGCATGAAATGGGAGGCTCTATTCAGCAGCTCAGCAGCAAGAGGTTATTGATTTGTGCGATCAATCTTATCAGTCAATAGTGCTGTTAATGGATTAAAAGCCTAGGCAATTAGGCTCATAGGATAGATTTAGGCTTATTGATACAAGGCTCACAGTACCATGCATTTAAATGCTGTCAGCACATAAACATTTGAACGAGACATTAGTAAACATTCGAACCACCTCATAGTATCGGCAATTATATAGTGCAATAAAAGTGAATGATTTCATCAGGCTCACAATCAACATTTTGGTAGTTTTGAAACAAATTAAAGACTTCAAAAAACATCCTCAGTTTGTCCAATATCAACATTTAATACAGGCCATCGACTAAAATAACTGATAATTCTGCATGAAACATTTGTGTTAACATTAAAATTTACTTCATGTCAAAATGATCGCAATTATGAGATGACATCCTCGGACTCAGAAATTATTCTTTCATCATATTTCTTTTTCTCGCATTTTGGATCATCCTGTAAAATGGATCCACGTGCAACTTTGTTGTTGATGGGAGCAAAATACTTTTATTTAATTCTTCTATACTCTCTATGCTTTTGTAAAATATTTTAAAAAATGAATTAGACATATGTAGAGGTGGTTACCCAGCTACCTTTACCTGTCGAAGTTGCTGCCATTTTGGTTCTTATTACATGACGTCAATTGAGAGCATATGATCAGATAAACAGTTTTTAATAGTCAGTAATTTGTACACTACAGTGCAAAGGTTTGGGGTCAGTAAAATTTTTATTGTTTTTTAAAGAATTCTCTTATGCTCACCAAGGCTGCATTTATTTGATAAAAAAAAAACACACAGTAAAAACAGTTTTATTACAATTTAAAATAACTGTTTTCTATTTTAATATATTTAAAAATGTAATTTATTCCTATAATGTCAAAGCTGAATTTTCAGTATCATTACTCCAGTCTTCAGTGTCACATGATCCTTCAGAAATCATCCTAATATGCTGATTTGATGCTCAAGAAACATTTTTCAGTTTTCGCTGATTAATTTATGGGGAACTGTGATACACATTTTTTTAGAATTCTTTGTCACTTTTGAACAATTTAATGCATTTTTAATGAATTTAATTTTTTTTTTTTATCTTACCCCAAACTCTTGAACAGTAGTGTAGTTACCATAATTCTGACATGATGTACAGTAGTCGTAACACTTACCTTAAAGTTGTGGATCTTCTCGTAGTTGCAGTGTTTCTCCGGTCCGTCCTTGAGTGTGGTGCGTCTGCTTAGCGGTGACGGGGTGATCTGTGAACAAGCCAAAATCTTTAGAGGCTTCCAGAGGAGGGCACCTTTATTGCCCAGATTCACCCCCAGAGCTAACGCCAACAACTCCTGGTGCTTACGGTCCTTCTGCTTAGCTCTGTGAGGGGCTAATTCACCTTTTGCTGACCCCTTAGGGCCAACAACCAGGGCCCTGGGCCTCGAAAGATCCTGCATCTCCTCTGCAGAGGAAGATGAGAATGATGTGGAATGGGGGATAACAGTGGCAACTGTTGTACAGGAACTGAGTCAGTCCTTCACTCCTTGGCAATCTGGGCCGAATGAGAAGGGGGACAGCCTGGTCCTGCATGGGCAGGGCAGGGGCTGGGGGTTGGGGGTGTGGTGGGTGGGCTGCCTGGGGGCAGGAGTGTGTCTCAAACAATAGCACACATTCAGCACTGGCAACATGAGAGAGAGAGACATTGGGAGGAGTGAATGTGTCAGTCTTGTAGATACATCTCAGCAGGTTTCTTCAGTGTGATCAATAGAATCCAGAACACTGCAGGGTTATTATTGTTAACTATTATGTAGCCCCACACCTGACATGCAGAAAAAAAAATTGATTAAAATTTGGAACCAAAAATTATTCAGACACTTTGACCTGACCATGTTTTGCTTAAGTGTTATCTGACATAATTAAGATTATTTTTTTCTGACACAGTTTAACTCTGAGATCTTGTCATATTTCATTACCATTTTTTTAAACTATATCAAATAAACTGTATGAATGAATGAAATGTTCAAGGTGTCTGAATACATTTTGGTTTGACTGTGTATATATATATATATATATATATATATATATATATATATATATATATATAAAGCCTATACAGTAAGGGGTACAGTAACTCATTTGGGGGGGCATGGCCTGACTGAAGCACAGCACTTCCAGATGCGATTCGACTGCAGTTCCCCTTGAGTGCGGACAATCCTACATCTCAAAGCCAAGGACCTCAGCTTTACATGCAAGAAAATCAGACATTTACTCTGAGAAGAGTCAGTTCTCTCTCAAAAAAAGGTCTTTATTAGGTCTAGTCCCTGTCTAGCACGTACACTTTTATGTGGTTTATCCTTCTTGTCCTCTCTCCGTCTCTTCACTTCTGATCGTAACTTCAGTTACAAATCGCATCAGGATTTAGGCAGTTTACAGTCGTAATCCTGCATCACGGAAAAATCCTATAGTGCCAGAATCCCTTGTTTAAGGATTCAGACGTGCTTAGACCCCATTTAAACCTGGTCTTATGATCCGTTGCAGGTAAACTAATCAAAAGTGGGTAGCACAAAACATGACTCAAAATGCTTTGTGATCTGGATAACTCAATCCACATTTGGGGCTCACTGAAAAACAGTTGGTGTAGGATTTGCTTTAAACCAATGTTCACTGAGAAATTGCTACAAATAATTACAAAGAAATGCCAATACATTGAAATAAATGTGAAATTTTGAAGTATAAAAGGCATTGAAGAAGGTCAAACATTTGTCGTTCCTTAGTAAAGCTGAGAATTTGGATGTCTTTTTCATCTTTACAGTCTGTGGGCCTTTTTGCAACTTTTTGCCTATTTGGATTATTGTGGTTTATGCAACTACACTTTTTAGATTTTTTTAGGTGCTGTGAGTTTTTGATATTTTCCTCTGAAGTAGAAAGACTGAAATAGTACTTTCTTGTAAAACATACAATATCATTTTACAGTGAAGTCGAAACATCATATATGGTCAAAGGAAGCTTAACTGTACTTGCATGAACAAACCTCATTGGTTCTACTCAATAAAATTGTGGCAAAAGATTACAAGCAATTTTGTTAATTAAATTCAACATATAAGAATTGAGTTAGAATGAATCAAATTAATTCATTAAAAGTTATCCATTTAAAATGTGTAAAATTAGCAAACACCATTACAAAAACCACAAACTGACATAAAAAGCAAAGAGTCAAACTGGCCAACTAAAATAAACACTGATCACCATAATGGTGACCAAACATTTTTAATAAAATCAACACAAACATCTAAACCTCTGTTAATTCTTGTGTTTCTCTTTCCTTAAATGATTCTGCTTGTTATCATCAGGTGTCTTCAATGTTGGCAATAAAAAATAAAGAGTTCTTAATTCATCTTTGATGTATGTCTGTCTATTCAGATATTTTTGTTTAAATTTTACTCACTTTAAATGGTTGGCATTTAAGGAATTAATTTGATTAATTCTAACTCAATTCTAATTGTTGAATTTAATTAATAATATTGTTTGTAATCTGTTGCCAAAATTTTGAGAAGATATAGCGTATTACTTTTTACAGTGTAAGCAAGCAGCTCTGCAAATAAAAGCCTAAATAAAATCTGTTCATCATATATAAAGTGAACATCTCTTCAGAAGACTTGGATTAAACTGTTCATATGGATTACTTTTTATAATGTCTTTTTGAAGTGTCAAATTTTTGGTTGCATGGACTTTTAATGGAGGGACAGAAACATTTCAGGTTTAATTAAAATGAAAAATATCTTAATTTGTGTTTTGAAGATGAATGAATGCCTTATGGGTTTTAAATCACATAAGGATGAGTAAATAATGACAGAATTTTCCCTTAAGTACTGCCTACTTATAGTACCTGTCAATCATCTACTGTGTTAAAACAAGCATTTTAAACTTTTAAACATGCATTGTAAACAAGCAAATAAATTTGTCTTTAAAAGAAATTAAACTTCTGATCTTAAGACCATCAACCTTTGTAATCAGATTATCCAAGACAGATGATACTAAGTACCAGGTGTAAATAAGGACTCTAGACTAATTTTCAGGCTGGGGGACCATGACCCTTCTCAGCAGGAGGCTGATGCCGAATCCAGCAACATTGTCTGGGTATTTGCTGAAACATCCTGTGTAGAACACACATGAGACTTCCTCACCTCACAGATACAGCAAAACTGAGGGCCTAGTATGGGTGGCCGGTCATTTGCAAGATTACATCAATTACCAAAATGATGAGATTAGGAAAGAATAATAGAGATCTGATGAGTAAAAAAAAAAGAATGCTGAAGAGGAAGAAAAGCAACCTGGCTAAGGCTCACATATTCAAGATATGCCACATAGACATGATGTACCAGATTTCCTAGAAAAGTGAGGTGGAGATGAGTGGAAGCCTGTCAGGGTTGTGTTGAGTAAAAGTATGAGCACTGCTAAAAAAGTGCTGGCGTGGTTTTTATTGCTGCTGACCTCCACAGTGACACACATTTTTGTGTGCTGGGGGTACAGAGTAGTTAACATGTGTTCTATTGCTCGACTGATATGGGATTTTCACGGACGATGCCAATATATAGGGCACAATGCAGCTGATGGCCGATATAATGGCAATTTATTTAATCAATATAGAGCTGTTCAGTTTGTAGTCCTAAAACCAAAGAGAATGTTTGAGGAACGGATTCCCTCTGGAATTTCTTTTTACTAAAGCAGTAAACTGGAAAGTTTTTACTAAAGCAGTCTTTTGGTTTAGGAGTAAAATAAGGTTTTTTAAAATACAAATAAATACTTGCTAAAAAGTTGCTAAATGAGGACTAAGATGGTTTGCGAATGGCAGCTAAAAAAATGTTAGCAAATTTCAGAATTCACGTTTGAAACATGACTGTGTGTATTTTATGTTGTAGCACAAAACAAGAATGTCTCTTCAAGTAATGTTAAGCACAGAATCATACACAGAAAACCGCTATGCTAAAAACAACATGGCTAATTAGCCGGCAAGCCTATTGCCCATTAAAAATAAGTACACTTTAGCATACTTTTAAAAACAGTACTTAAGTGCGAACTAAATGTAATGTTTTTAGAAACTTAACTGCATGTTAAATGAAAAGATATTGGTCACGGTCCGTGTCCTGGTTAAAATAGCTTATTTACCTGGATTTAAACATTCTTGGAAACATTTAGGATAATTTAAGTACACAAGTCAACAAAATATATAACACTGCTCTAGTGTTTTTTGGATATTTTAATCCAAATATCTTACATATTGTGCCTTTAGGTGCACTTTCTTTTTCACAAGGTCATGCATAGCTAGCATGAAATGCTAGCAAATGAGATTGCTACAACATTGCTAAAATACAACAAATAAACTATTATTTCACACTTATTTACTCAAAAACCACTCAAAAATGTTTGAAAACAGAAAATGTGCATTTACAACATAACCTAACACAAGAACCTAAGCCAGCACAGATGTGCACAACCAACGATGATGATCTCAAAATGGCTGAATACGGGCCGATTAATCTGATACATCAGCCTATTACTAATTCAAACTGAAAACCAACATCTAGTTCAGATAGCATAAACTGAAATACCAGCACTGAAGTAAAAACAGTAGCTTACTGAGGGTCACACGTTTAAGCTATACACTCAAAAGAAAAGATAAAGGGATGTTGGGGAGTCACATACAGTGATACAAGGGAAGAGGGAGATGGGGCTCATAGACATTGTGAGTGAATGAGCAAGACTTGCACTTTTTGTCCTAAGGCAGATGGCTTCTTGTCTCCTAATAAAATAGGCGCAAAAGCCAAACACAAAAGAGAGACAATAAGGCCTAGTCTCTTTTTAGAGACCCTTGTATTGACAGAAGAGACCCCAGATGAGGAGACAGACAGAACTAGGGCACATAAAGTATGTACAGTGCAAAAACACATCCTATGCGATACACACAGAGGGAAATGTGCTACATTCATTTAATACACTATTCAATTCATTCAAAATACTGTAATATTATGAATTTTCTCTATCAATACTTGAACTTGGAGACCTTGTGGCTGTAATAACATAATGGATTCTCATTTATACTGAATAATGAAAAGACATTTAAAAAAAATGAAGGACAAAAATGAATTTTGCCAAACCGGCCAAATAAGGAAAGCACCAATACACTGTGACTGTAAGAGCCAGTATTATGACTAATTTATAAGGCAACCACAGGAAAGTAAAAAACAGATAATTCCTATCTTTCATTTTAAAAGCTGCAGTGCTGAAATGTAAACAACAATGATAAATGACCACAAAGCTCTAAGCGCTAATTCTAATAACTCCGATCCATCAGCAGCGAGTGGTTTTAGGTGGAACTTGCCAGGCCAGCAGAACACTTCAGCGATTACTGTTATTAGAGGAAGAGAGCCATGTGAACTCTGAGCTGCGCAGATGACCAGACAGGCAAGGTAAGGGATTCATACAGGTTATCACACTGCCGTCATAGAAAGACACACCCTGATTCTGCTCCCTAAATGCTACCTGTAAATGGTCAGACACGGGTAAATTAAGACAGTGATGTTAAAGGGATTTCAGGGTGTGTGAGGTCAGGTCACTGTAAAATTTCAAGAGAAAAAAATTACCTTATAATAATTTGATCGTTAGGTTGATGATGATTACCATTTATTGTTACAAATTAGCTAAGCCTTCCAGGGTAAGACAATTTTCATGAAAAGCCTTAGATTCATAACAATTACATTGTTAAAACACAATAGAGTTGTTATTGCTACCTAAAACTAAAACAAAAACTAAAACTATTAAAAATCATTGAAATAAATGTTATATGTTTGCTTGGCAACTAACTGAAATAAAATAAGTTGAAGTTCTAAAATAACTAAAACTAATACTGAAATAAAAATAAATTAAAGCAATTAAAAAACTAATAAAAACAACAAAAGCACATACAATTACTAAAACATAAAATGAAAATGAAAACTGAAAATATAAAAATAAAAGCTAATTAAACATATGAATAAATACAATAAATACTATAAGGCTACTGCAAGAATTGTAGCTACACTGTAACAAAGCAGCAATATATCACAAAAACAAATATTAAAATTAGAACTGCACAGTTATTATCATGAATCCCTGCATTATTAGTCTGAGAATACTAAAGTGAATATCGGGCTGAAACAAATCAGATCTTTTGAAGTATATACTGTACACAAATCCATATTCACAGCTTGACAGCTTGTTGAGGCTGCCCCCTAGTGGACATCTGAACAAAGCTGTGAGACGGAAAAAACTCCACTTGTTGAAGTGTGCGGAGTTAATTTATATTAATTAACCCTTTAAGACCTGAAGGCTTTTTTTAGAGTTTTTTTTTTCTGAGCGACACACACAAAAGTAAAGACTCTTAACTTCAAAACTGTAGCAAGGAGAGTCAAAAGGTAGGTATCATTTGATAGAACACTTTTTAAATTTTAAGAAAATATAAATTACATTTGGACATTTTCATGCTGAGAAACAGCTGATAAAAGACAAAATATATATATAATTTTTTGTAATAATTTTTTTATTTGACATGGAATAACTCAGGAACGCAATAAGATCGGATAAAAATTCTTTTTTGGTGATGCTCTCCTACATGTGAGCTGCATCTGGTTCAAATTTCGTGGTGATAGCATTAAGTATAGTTTAATAAGTTGTTATTCATTTTTTCCGCAGCCAGGTGGCGCCCACGGGCGGTAAACTCGGGTTTAGAGGCACTTCTCAGCACTCGTTAGGGGTTTTTCAAAATGGTTAGATGCATTAAAAAGATGAGATTCTAAGCTTTAAAATGATATTTATTTTGTGTTATTCCACGTTGGAAAACGAACATGGATGGGTCCGGGATCATTGGATACACACTGCATCCCGGAAAGATGAGAGACATGTTTTTAGCCAAGTATGTTAAATCATTCCGTGAGTGATCAACGCAATATATTATGTTGATTTTGGGTTCATTTTAATCGTGAGAATCTGCTTTAAATATTGATGCCATTTTCTATGATCTGTGCATTTTTCATGAAGTTATGAGCACGTGAAATATACATATTTGTATTCCGTTAGCGGCTGTGCTGTTTTTGTTGTAAACGCATATTACTCAGACTCATTAGAGAGTGAAAACAACGCAACAGAAGCATGTTGGAGGCTTGATATGAAAGTTTAAAGTCTCTGGTTTTGTATGCAAAAATAATTTTTGTGCTACCTATATGGATTCATTTTTTATTGGCTCTTAAAGAGAGACACGCAAATGGGAGCGCCGACGCTCCATCCGGTCTTAAAGGGTTAAAACCCTTAGCGAACTAAAATTCTCTGTCTGGTGTCGGTAACAAAAACAAATTTGCCCTATGCAAACATGACTGTGGGTGATAAGCAAACTACGCTTCCGTTGACTAATTGACAAATGTTTGATCATCGCTTATGTTCATTTCACAGAGCTCTCATGAAGAGCTATTTCACCTCAAGAGTGAGGCAACAGAATTCATAAAGAGGTAGCAGTAGATCTGACTGAATTGATAAAACTCTCCTGTCAGTGAACCAGACAGTGCGTCTGATGAATGAGAGAGGAGACAACACATTCATGGCATTATCTTTCATCAAAGATGCACAGTTGCACACCCTAATGCTTAAACACTCTCACATTCTTATAATCTTCCAAATGCACAGAAAGAAATGCTCCTTATTTGTCTAAATACCATTCTTATAATGATTCGTGAAAGGATGGTGCCTGACGCCATGATTTGGTTTAAAGAAACTGTGTGACTAATACTAAAAAAACAAAAACAAAAATGAATGGATAAGGTCCATTCCATCTACGGGCACATGCATAATGAAGCAGTGCCAGTGTCAATGTCCTGTTATCACTATGCACAGACACAGAGATGTGTTTTTACGATTAACTCTCTGACTGAATTCTGCATGTAAATGTCATCTCAAATACCAAGAATGACTCAAAGGAAATGAAACAGAATTGACAGCATTATTGCTAGTTAGTGTTGAGTGCTGAAATGTGCAATGACAAGCAAAAAATGCCAAATTTATCCCAAGTCTACTGATTAGCCTATAATTAACATATACAATGAAAACAACAGAGGTCCTAAAACAAAGCCCTGAGGGATTCCACAAAAAACAATGCTCTTTTATGATTAATTTCAATAAAAATTGTCCTCCTTCCTCATCATCTTTATTTAGCATAAACGACCAAGGTTTTATTATAATGTCTTATGATTATGCAGTATATGATATCTTATTATATTTTTATCTTATTATAATATTAATTTATCATACATTGCTGACACACATGCTGTAAACTTTAGTAGAACATTATAATCTATATCTGAAGAGGTATGTACATTACCTTGTCCTCGTGTTGGAAAGTAACTTTTTTGGGCTCAGAGCGGGTCCGGTTGAGTCGGTGAGTGATTTTGTCCCTTAGGAGAGAGGTATAGCCCAGATGCTGGTAGATAGGGTTTGTGGTCATCTTGGCAATGTACTCTGCTGCCTTGGTCTCAATATAGAGAGTGATGAGACCGTCTGTAACCAGATCATGAACCGACTCGAAACGTTTTTCTCCCACAAAGTGCTTTCCATCATGAAAGAGTCGGTAGTTCAGAGTCTGGCCACCAAATCTGAGTGATAGACAAGTAGTACTGCATATTATATTACTGTATATTATAATGCAGTATGATATAATATTATTCTGATAATATTATAATAATACTGTATATTATAAAACAAAATATATTCATATATTATTTTCGCAATTTGTAAAAAAAAAATAAAGTCGAATAAAGTCGTTATTTTGGGTTTTTTTGGTGCACAAAAAGTATTCTCATCGCTTCATAATATTAAGGTTGAACCACTGAAGTCACATGAACTGTTTTAAACACGTCTTTAGTAGCTTTCTGGGCATTGTAAATGTTAATTGTCTTGCTGGCAATGCAGGCCTCACTGAGCCATCGGATTTTATCAAAAATATCTTAATTTGCGTTCTGAAGATGAACGAAGGTCTTACGGGTGTGGAACGACATGAGGGTGAGTAATTAATGACAGAATTTTCATTTTTTGGGTGAACTAACCCTTTAAAATGATCAAAAGTGACAGTAATACCTTTTACATGGTTACAAAAGATTTCTATTTCAAATGAATCACAGTTCCCACAAAAATTTTAAGCAGGACAACTGTTTGTAAATAAGAAGAAATGTTTCTTGAGCATCAGATAAGCGTCTTAGAAAGATTTGAATGAGGATCATGTGACACTGAAGTCTATATTAATATAATATGATGATGGATGGATGAGCGAGCATAATTAGGGAAAGGATAAAAGAATAGATGGCATGTACCTCAAAGCAAGTGTATAAGTTCCTGGTTGTCTCTGACTCTCTCTGATGAGATAAGCACCTTCTGTCCCTGCCAGCAGTTCATCTGCACGCTCTCTGGAAATCAGACCATGGAACCTGTACAGAGACACCATGATTTACCCTGGTGCACACACACATGCTTACATATTCACATGCACATGCACAGACACTCTAACTGACACAACTGACACAACATAAATCACAGTCCTTTTCTCTCTCCCTCATACACTCATATTAGCACCCTCACACACATCACTACACAAAATCAATGAGCACCGCCACTCATAATGGTCTTAAATAATAAATTCTGCTAACTCACTGCAAATTTCAGACGCATACTTGAAGAAAGGGGGTAAAAAGTAACTAGACAGCTACTAGAAGTAATGTAATAGGAATAGTAATATTGATGCTTTGCTTCCAAAGCACTACTAATAAAGTTAGACACTCACTCTCTACCATAGTATTTGGGTCTGCTTTCCATCTGCAAGCCAGAGAGAAGAACGTAAGAGAGAGAAATACATTGAGAAACACAGTTTGCAACACAAATCACTTTGTCAAACTGCTCATGAGGCTTTTCTAACAGGCAAGTCTTTTCTAACAAGATGAACATTTTGTGAACATGGAGACAGTCTGAACATCTGCTCCAGTGTTTAGTAAAAGATATGCAGACTGAATCAATATGAGTCATGTTTGAAAAACCTTGGAAGTGTTTACACACATTTTTCCTGTACTTACCTCCTGAGGACATGTGATCCTCTTTGGTCTTGGTGCTTCTTGTTGTAATTGGTACACTGACAAACAATGAAGAAAAATATTTCTAAATTTTTTTTTATAAATTAATATTTTTATATTTTGAAAATAAGAAAAGGTTACATTGATATTGAGTCTTTCGGCATGAGAAGCAGCTCATCAGAGGAAATTCTACAGTTTATTTTAGCTTATTTTATCTTTATAACGCTGTGGTGAGATGTTGGTATATATAGAGCATGTCAAAACACAACATTCTCTCTTAGACATTAATCCATTAGGTGTGAACTCGAGGACACACACCCACTATCACTTCTGTCAGACTAAGCTACAATGCATTATAAAAGTAGATTGGGTAATATTGGTAAAGCTATTGAAAAATGAACACTGCGCAATAGGCATACAGATAAATCAACACCAACAGTTGGTCAATATGGGAAAGGACTACATGAAGGGCCAGTATTCAGCTCAAGGGGGTTTAAGCACAGATGTTTTGATTGTGCCTGTTTGTCTGAAAATGTAGTACAGAGAATGGAGGTTAATACCAGGAATTCCTCAGGTTATCCTCTCCTAAATAATCAGCTTGCACAGGCAAGGTCTATTTGCGGTCAGTTCGCACACATTCCTTTGATAGTGAGTTACTTAGTCTTCATTCTCAATGATAAAAATGGGGATTTTGAATTTTAAGTCATCACTAAAGTGAAAAAACACCTGTATCTCCATACAAATAAATAGACCTTGTGTCTACAAGGTGCTAAAATGCCACTCCAACACTTGCTGCACCTGCAGTGGGTTTCAAAAGTCTGAAACTTCTTTGAATTTTTTTATTGAGACCTGGAAAGAATCATGAAGTTTTAGGATTTTGAACACTAAAACAAAGAAAAATGTACATATTATGAATTAGAAATATATGGATCTATTAAAAATTCCTACGTATTCTTGAATACATCTCTTTTATAATGAATATATTGTAATGTTCTTAATTAAAATACTTTGTAAAGTTTTGATATTATTGAGGCGGGGACATAAAAGAATACAAGAATAAATTCTTTATCATTAAAATAATTCTTAAAGAAAACATTAGGTAGTTTGGCAGATCTCAATGGGGAAAAATATCACGCTGGATATCTATACTGATATGGACTGGGTAATGTGTTAGAAACAAAAGGAAGCCACATATAATAATTATCAACCTACAGAGGACTAAATTTTCAAAGAAACCCTGAAAATCAAAGTGAAAAAATGATGCAGCAGGCTAGTCCATTTTGCTGAAATTTCATTGCAGCAACTCAAAATGGTACTCAGTAGCTTGTATGGCCCCCACGTGCTTGTATGCACGCTCCTAATGAGACGACGGATGGTATCCTGGGGTATTTCCTCCCAGATCTGGACCAAGGCATCACTGAGCTCCTGGACGGCCTGAGGTGCAACCTGGTGGCGTTGGATGGACCGAAACATAATGTCCCAGAGGTGTTCTATTGGATTTAGGTCAGGCGAGCGTGGGGGCCATTCAATGGTATCAATTCCTTCATCCTCCAGGAACTGCCTACATACTCTCGCCACATAAGGCCGGGCATTGTCGTGCACCAGGAGGAACCCAGGACCCACTGCTCCTGCATAGGGTCTGACAATGGGTCCAAGGATTTCATCCTGATACCTAATGGCAGTCAGAGTGCCACTGTCTAGCCTGTAGAGGTCTGTACGTCTCTCCATGGATATGCCTACCCAGACCATCACTGACCACCACCAAACCAGTCATGCTGAATAAATGTTACAGGCAGCATAACGTTCTCCACGGCTTCTCCAGACCCTTTCACGTCTGTCACATGTGCTCAGGGTGAACCTGCTCTCATCGGTGAAAAGCACAAGGCGCCAGTGGCGGACCTACCAATTCTGGTGTTCAATGGCAAATGCCAATCGAGCTCCACGGTGCCAGGCAGTGAGCACAGGGCCCACTAGAGGACGTCAGGCCCTCAGGCCACCCTCATGAAGTCTGTTTCCGATTGTTTGGTCAGAGACATTCACACCAGTGGCTTGCTGGAGGTCATTTTGTAGGGCTCTGGCAGTGTTCATCCTGTTCCTCCTTGCACAAAGGAGCAGATACCGGTCCTGCTGATGGGTTAAGTACCTTCTACGGCCCTGTCCAGCTCTCCTAGAGTAACTTCCTGTCTCCTGGAATCTCCTCCATGCTCTTGAGACTGTGCTGGGAGACACAGCAAACCTTCTGGAAATGGCACGTATTGATGTGCCATCCTGGAGGAGTTGGACTGCCTGTGCAACCTCTGTAGGGTCCAGGTATCGCCTTATGCTACCAGTAGTGACACTGACCCTAGCCAAATGCAAAACTAGTGAAAAACAGTCAGAAAAGATGAGTAGGGAAAAAATGTCCATGGCCTCCATCTGTAAAACCATTCCTGTTTTGGGGGTTGTCTCATTGTTGCCCATCTAGTGCACCTGTTGTTAATTTCATTAACACCAAAGCAGCTGAAACTGATTAACAACCCCCTCTGCTACTTAACTGACCAGATCAATATCCCAGGAGTTTAACTGACTTTTTAGCAGTGTATATATTTAAATTCACTATAAAATTTTTAGATGAAAGCATAATAAATAGTGGACTCTTGGACTTTTGGCAGTGTATATTATCAATCTGAACAAATTAGTTCTTTACTGTGAGGAAAAAGTTTAATAATGGCATTTAGATTAGTGTGAAGAAAGCAGCGGTAGTGAAATGATCAATACTGGCTCAAAAACCACAGCAGATGTGCGGGGGCACTTCAGCTCGACATGGACGTGACCTTCTCTTGATGACTTCATTAAAAGCTGCTCATCATGGAGAGCAGCGATTGGCCGCCGCAGTCTGAGCACAGACAGAATCTGGACTCAGCGCTCAGATTTTTCCTCACAGGGAGCAGGAAGGCATCTGACAGCGATGCCAAGTTTTTGTCAAAGAAGCTCAGAACAAGCAGTGGGTTCTGGACAACGTCCACTAGAATGACAAGGACGGGGCCTGCTCTAAAAATACTGCACAGTGGGAGTGAATGCGAGGGAAAATGAGTTAAAATGTGGGCTGGACTAGAAAAATCTGAGATAATGCTCACTGGTTAGGAAAACCTTGACAGGAGAATCACTCCTGTCATGGTCGGATGCCACTAAAATGAACATAAATGCCACCACATTCAAGATAAGGGGGAAAAGTACCTTGCACAATTAAACCAAATCTATCCGCTTGTTAAGTCGTGACTTAAGGAATGCCTTTTCTGGGTCCAAGCCTCGAGTCGTTTCACTTGAGAATGCCATCTCGACGGCCATTTATGTGTGCTATTTAATCATTTTAAACATTTAACATTTTAAAAAGTTAAACATTTAAAATACTTAGTCTACACAACAGTCTCTGTGCTCACAGCATCACAGACATTAATATTTTAACGATTTATAAAAGATGAATCACTGTCTGGCCATCTGAGATTTTGGTATGGAGATAAAGATTATGATTATAATTTTTTGGTAGTATTACACCACATCGTGTGTGTATATTAGCACCTTTTGTTTTCTTGTGGTATGAGATAGAGCGTTTGGACCCAGAAGCGCTGCCACGTGATGCCAGACTTAACAACCGAATTACAGCTGTTCTGATTAAAGTAAAATGTGAAAATAAATGAAAAATGTTGATTGCGGCATTACATTTAGACATGCTCACATTGCATCAGATTTCCTTTTACGGAGTTTTCTGTAGCGTTGCGCATTATAACCAATCACACATGTCTCTGTTGAGCTTATGAATGCAATAGCCAATCAGAGGCATTTAGATTAGTCACCACTGAAAACACCGGTGGTTTAAGTGTGCACTTCAACTGAATTCTCAGCTTGTTTTGTTTATGTAGCCAGAATATGACAAGCCACAATTTTACTGGTAAAAGTCTATAGTATTTTGATTGACTGAAGAAATTAAATTTAAGTATATGACTTAAAAGACAACACAGATATATTTATTAAGGAAATGATCAAAATGGCTCTTACAAAGGTGAAAAACATTCCCCTGTATTGCCCTGTAGTGGTACAGTTAATTTCTGACCATGGTTTATGACCACTTGCTCTATGCCAGACCACATTCCCATAATGCAACACTCTCATGTTTGAAGCCCAGATTATTGTATTTCTTCAGTCAAGTGTGTTTTATTCTGGATGTTAGTGTCAATCTGTCAACTGGACCTAGTTTTGAGACATTAAAATTGTCAATCTGTACATATATAATGCTAAAAGAAAATACTTACAGTAGGATTTCCATATCGGTGGCTGATAGTCTTCAGGATCTATAAAAAAAAAGGATAATAAAAGAATGTCAGGATGTCTTCTGTTCTGTGCTACGAACATGTGTTAAAATAATCGTCTATTGTCTGTATGTTCTCATTTAACACAGTCTATGAAACTTACTGTCAGGTTAGAGTGTGTCTGTAATCCAAGGTTATTATATTGTTTCCTTAATGTTAAGTTATTCTGTAAGCTGTGATGTGTAATGCGCATGGCTCTGACAACATAATCCTTCCTCTACAATGCCCTCGGGGTATACATGTTTTAACACTTCTTTCATTTAGTTCCCATTCTCAAAGACAATAAATCTACAAACTGTTTTTTTAACACACTCGTACAGCTAAAACACAAACACACACACAAGCATAGGTTTTTGTAATTTAAAAAACATGGACTTTCAATCAATTAAACACTTTAACCAAATGAATTACATTATTATTACAATATACAATTAATTGCATTTAGCATAAATGTAACATTTGAGGAGAAAAGCACCCACATGAAGGGAATTCAAGAATGTTAGATTATTGTGGCAGACAAAATCATTGAATAAATATTCAAAAATGGATTGAGAATGTTTGTTTTGCTTCTGTTCCATTATGTTCCATTTTGTTGTGCTATATCGAGTTGTTTTTTGAACTTGGCAGATAAAAAGAGAGCAATAATCTGTTTCACAATTTCACATATTAATACTGTATGATTCTTGAGTGAGATGAAGGTAAACTGATTTTAGTTTGCAGCCCACCCAGGATGACTTAATAAATAACAGAAATGAATAGAAATAAGGTGGAGTTGGGGTTGTGGAAGGGTGACAGAACAATTGCCACAGAAATGAGATAAGACGCCATTTATATACCCGTTTATTGTCATCGACATGCTCCCCCTGAATAGAGCTCCATTCTATGGAAGCTTGTTTCCACCACAGAATAAGTAATAAAAAAGAAAATTGCAACTTCTTATGTCTTTAAGTTGGAATTGTTTAGAGTTTACCCAAAAAATGAAATTCTGTCATTAATTACTCACCCTCATGTCGTCCCAAACCCGTAAGACCGTTCATCTTCAGAACACAAATTAAGATATTTTTGATGAAATCCGAGGGTTTCTGAACCACACATTGGCAGAAGCGTCATTGTACCTTTTGAGGTCCAGAAAGTTAGTAAAGACATTGTTAAAATAATCAACGTGACTACAGTGGTTCAACCTTAATGTTATGAAGCGACGAGAATACTTTTTGTGCGCAAAAACAAAACAAAAATAATGACTTTATTTAACAATTTGAACTGTTGTCATATGCAGCTGACGTAGTGAACGTAGTGCAGGCTTCCGTGTTTATGTCCGAACGCCGACTCCGTATTGGCCGATGCTTTACACGTGAGCAGCATGACGCATGAGTGTGATGCTGACGCAGGAGCTGGCCAATAATGAGTCTGACGTAAACACGGAAGCCTGCACTACGTCAGTTCAAATTGTTGAAGTCGTTATTTTTTGTAGTCACATTGACTATTTTAATTATGTCTTTAATACCTTTCTGGACCTCAAAATTCAATGACGCTGTTCAATGACGCTGCTGCCTATGTGTGGTTCAGAGTTTATAACTCACAATTTTGACTTTTTTGTGATATATAAACTTGCAATTGCAGGGGAAAAAAAGTCAAAATGGTGAGATATAGCCTAAAAAGCCACAATTACCTTTTTGGTGGAAACTAGCTTCCATACCATATAGTTTGCAACTGGAAATTAGTTGGAAATTTGTTTTCCAAATCTCTCAGAAATCCTCTTCCAGTTTAAGCTTTGGGTGTCTATCTAACGTCACATAACATTATGGTATATACTTTCAAATCTAGTGTGATATAAATGAATGGGGAAGCAGCACCTCTAGTAAGCAAGTCATTTCTCAAAAGAACACAAGTCAGAGCCTGACATGGTTCAGTACGGCTGTTGAGCACAGGATATGGAGGTTCATTTGCATACATCATGCATACTAATGAGAATGGCAGCCCTGTCCATCTAAAACAGAAGAACACCTTAAAACACTATTTTCATTAAAAAAAAAGAAAAAAATCTCAATTGCTGTTTAACATGTTAATTTAATACAGTAAATTACTTTAAAAAAAAAATGAGATAAAAAATTAACACATTTAATCATGCCCTCCTGAACTGTATGCAAATTATATAAAGCAATTTAATCTGAGCAATTCAAGCTTAAAGTACTAAGTGCAGAGTGGCTCAACACAGCTGTCCCATGTGAAAAAGAAGTGCACTTGTAATGTACATCAAAAGATGTACTTGCAGATAAAATAATATTTGTAAAACAAAAGGCTACTTACAGTGCATCCGGAAAGTATTCACAGCGCTTTTTCCACATTTTGTTATGATACAGCCTTATTCCAAAAGGAATTCATTATTTTCCTCAAAATTCTATAAACAATACCCCATAATGACAAAGTGAAAGAAGTTTGTTTGAAATCTTTGCAAATTTATTAAAAATAAAAAATAAATAAATAAACCACCACATGTACATAAGTGTTCACAGCCTTTGCTCAATACTTTGTTGAAGCACCTTTGGCACCAATTACAGCCTCAAGTCTTTTTGAGCATGATGCTACAAGCTTAACACACCTATTTTTGGGAAGTTTCTCTCATTCTTCTTTGCAGGACCTCTCAAGCTCCATCAGGTTGGATGGGGAGCGTTGGTGCACAGCCATTTTCATATCTCTCCAGAGATGTTCAATCAGGTTTAAGTCTGGGCTCTGGCTGGGCCACTCAAGGACATTCACTGAGTTGTCCCGCAGCCACTCCTTTGTTATCTTGGCTGTGTGCTTAGAGTTGTTGTCCTGTTGGAAGATGAACCTTTGCCCCAGTCTGAGGTCCAGAGCAGGTTTTCATCAAGGATGTCTCTGTACATTGCTGCATTCATCTTTCCCTTGTTCCTGATTAGTCTCCCAGTTCCTGCCACTGAAAAACATCCCCACAACATGATGATGCTGCCACCACCATGCTTCACTGTAGGGATGGTATAGGCCAGGTGATGAGCGGTGCCTGGTTTCCTCCAGACATGACGCTTGCTATTCAGGCCAAAGAGTTCAATCTTTGTTGATCTCATGGTCTGAGATTCCTTCAGGTGACATTTGGCAAACTCTAGGCGGGCTGTCATGTGCCTTTTACTGAGAAGTGGCTTCCGTCTGGCCACTCTACCATACAGGCCTGATTGGTGGAGTGCTGCAGAGATGGTTGTTCTTCTGGAAGGTTCTCCTCTCTCCACAGAGAAACGCTGGAGCTCTGTCAGAGTGACCATTGGGTTCTCGGTCACATCCCTGACTAAGGCCCTTCTCCACCGATCGCTCAGTTTGGCTGGGTGGCCCGCTCTAGGAAGAGTCCTGGTGGTTCCAAACTTCTTCCATTTATGGATGATGGAGGCCACTGTGCTCATTGGGACCTTCAGTGCTGCACAAATTTTTCTGTACCCTTCCCCAGATCTGTGCCTCAATACAATCCTGTATCAGAGGTCTACAGACAATTCCTTGGACTTCATGGCTTGGTTTGTGCTCTGACATGCACTGTTAACTGTGGGACCTTATATAGACAGGTGTGTGCCTTTCCAAATCATGTCCAATTAACTGAAATTACCACAGGCGGACTCCAATCAAGTTGTAAAAACATCTCAAGGATGATCAGTGGAAACAGGATGCACCTGAGCTCAATTTTAAGTGTCATGGAAAAGGCTGTAAATAATTATGTACATGTGATTTTTTTTTCTCCGTTTTTTATTTTTAATAAATTTGCAACGATTTCAAACAAACTTTTTTCACATTGTCATTATGGGGTATTGTTTGTAGAATTTTGAGGAAAATAATTAATTTAATCCCTTATGGAATAAGGCTGTAACATAACAAAATGTGGAAAAATGAAGCGCTGTGAATACTTTCCGGATACACTGTAAGTGTGCTTAAAGAGAGTACACACACATTACTATGTTTCTTGTAACAGCTTTAAAAATTACAATTAACATTCAAGTGTCTGAAAACATTACACGAAGTATGTTCTTTTAAAGTGAAAATTTGTTATGTGATTAATTAAATGTGATTTATTTTGAATATCGTGAAATTAATTTTTAAATTGACTGGCAATATTAATTTATAATTTATGAATTATTACCGATCATAAAGTAAACAGTATAAAATCTGCCAAATAGGTCATTAAATTATGCACCTAAATCTTTCTTTGAAGTCTAAATACAGAAGCCTGAAAGCATCAAATGAAAAATAAATAAATAAAACAAGATTTTCAGGAATAAATCACAACAGTTCCTCTCACAGTCTAGCCAGACAGGCTTCTAGAAAAATCAATATTAGTACGTAAAGTAGGCCTGACAGTAACAAACCCATAAACAGAAATTTGGCAATAAGACAAAGACACTCATTTCACAATACATGCATGTGTGAGAAATAAACAAGACTGTGGTGATGATTAGCATTTCCTCATCCAGAAAAGGACCTGATTATCTGATCATTCATGGGAAGATTACCAAAAAATCCCACACTGCATCGTAACCAATGACGCACTCATTGTGTGTGTCTGAGAACAGTATTATACAGCCCTGGAAAGTATGTGAAAGTTCAGAATGACTGCGTGATCGAATAAGAAAAATAGAGTGGAAAGTAGTAGCTGTTGTTTTGTTTTAGTAAAACAATCTCATTGAATGCATAAATCAATGTGTGTTTTCTTCTCTTCCCTGAATACGTGCTGGTCTCTACGGATCCATGTCTTATTTCAGGCACTGTCTCTTTTAATGTCAGCACTTTACTGCGGCCAGTCAGCATTTCCTCACTGCCTACACACTCACAACCAAACACAAGCTCAAAGTCCAAACCACAACACACACACAGCGCTCCATCCAAACCCGCTACAACCAAACATACAACAACTGTTACACAACATGGGCTCACTCTGTATATGTCTTGTCAAAGTTGTAAACATTTAGTCAGATTTGTTTATAAAGCCACAGGTGAAAAGCACACAAAAAACTGAGCTGCCAAGTAAAGATACCAATAATGCCTTGACTTGGCAATAGCTATGCTGAGCCAGAATGAAAGGATTTTATGGTTTGAGGCTTTGGCATGTGCTTGCAAAGAGAACATTTAGCAAGAACATCAAGCGATTTAGTCCTTTTCTTTCTGGAAGACAATGATATAGCGAGGTTTAAATGTTGGCTGAGGTTTGGATTTGTGTTTTTCTGGTCTGAATCCTTTGTATTCATGAAGAAGGGTGAAGCAAAACATTTTACAGGCAGGCAGCAGAGCAACACTAAATATGGAGGAAAACATAAACCAATTAAATAAAGATATAGTTCACCCCAAAATAAAAATTCTGTCATCAATTGTTTCTTTCTTCTGTGGAACACAAAAGATATTTTGAAGTAGGGCTTCTCTTTCGTTGACAACAGTGAGTTTATAAGAGTTTCTCATTACAATTTTGGGAAGATGGTTGGTGCATGTTGCTGTTAGCGGAGTTCATGTGGAGCGGCATTTACAGTGAACCTTAAAGGGTGCGTTCACACTTGGCAGGTTTAGCTCGATTAAAACGTCTCTGGTACGATTGTTCTGTTAATGCAGTTCATTTGAATAAGTAATGCTGCCATCTGAACACCTAACAAGCAGACTGAGCCTGCTGAAAAGTTTGGTCTCGGCCCGCTTCCAAGAGAACTCTGGTGTGGTTTGACTGAAATATGAACACAACACGGAGCAAAGGCATCTAAACGAACCAAAAATGGGACATGATGTCACAAGATATGCAGCCCTAAAAAGGACAGAATGCTCAAGCATATATTTCAAGTTCTGTCATGAAACCCTAGATGGCGCAGGCTGATGGGTCCTTAACGCAACTTGCTGACAATCACATCGTTAAAGGTGGGATAAGTAGATTTTGAAAAACGCTGTTGGACATTGTTGATATTTGAAATCAACCCAAACAAACCCACCCCTCTTCATTGCTCCACCTCCAAAACTCACACTCCAATCCTAACCACCCTGCTCCGAGTCAGTCTCGAACTCCAGCCCGATCGCTGCTGGCAGGCGAGGCGAGTGCACTAACAATGACGCTAAACTCCGCATTCACTAGCGGGCGTCAGTGTGTAGTATTTACCTGCAAAACTCTCACTATCTAGCCACCGTTACACACACAATGCGAGTGGATGTCTGTTTATCACAGCTGACGCGCAACAAAATGCTTCACGAAAAATAAAGCGCAGATGATGAACGAATGACAAGGAAGCACAAAAAATGAACATACAGTACACAAGAGTTGTCGTTGTTAGTCGCCAACAGCACAGCAGCTCCAGACAATCAAAACCCAGTCTTACTCACATGTGAAGCGGGATAAAATCAGCCTCCGCGTGTGTTTTCAGGCCTTCCCACTTAGCTCTCTCCAGCACTGGAAAGCTTTTCTAACATAAACGCGGTCCTAAAGCGCTTGCCCAGTCATAAACCTTCATTGCAGTGATATTCTTTTGAGCTCTTTGTATTGTGTCTCATCTCTCGTTCTGCAGTTTTTTTTTTTCTTTTTTTCAAATTTCCCTCTTGCTCGTTCTCTCTCCTCGACCGTCATATGCCCCCTAATGCTGATTGGTTACACGTTTGTTGTTGGTGTCGGCCTGACTAACTTCCAAACAGTGTTTTTGAAATTCTACTGACTCCACCTTTAACTATGTGATAAAAGCTGTTTGGTTCCTGTTGCATCTGTAGCCAATGAGCTTGCTGCAACATTTAAATAGTTGGTCAGTGTTTGCTGTAGCAGTTTGCAGCAGTCTGAAACCCTCCACCTTCCCCAGCTCCACCTGTACAGATCTGCTATACGGGTAATTTCATCTATGCTATTTGTGCAGCAGCAGCATGTCTTGCTCACAGCAGCATATCTGTACAGTATATGTATTGGCAGCAGCAAGTCTCTGTACTTGCTCTGCAGCAGCAATAATCAACAGCGGCAGCAATATCAGCAGCAGAAATAATCAATAGCAGCAGCAGCATAGCAGATCTATTTTGCAAAAAAATAAATACATTAACACTGTCATATCCGTTACCATTCTAAACTCTTCCGAGAGTTGTCATGATGGAATGGAACATCATGCCCATTACAGTTCGGTACAGGCGTCGGAACCGCTGTCTCCATCATTTGTGTGTGCAAGGGAGACATTTCTAACACTGTTTTGTCTCCTTACACATAAGCTTACATTAGACATAAGCTCTTTGTGCACAAGCAAATTTATCTTAGCACACAACATTGTTTTGGATGTTCGGTAAGTTCAGTCACAAAATATATGTCAATATACGTCACTTTTTTTTGTTGTTTTGTATCTTTAGGTTTGGTGTTAATAATGCCAATGTGAATACTAAGCAAACCAGGAATAAATGTATCATTTTCTTCTTTTCAACCAAGAGAACTGAACTCCAAGTGTGAACACACCCCTGAGACACAGAAAACACTGGATCAGGAGCTGCTCGCAAGTACATGAACAAAGTGCCACGCTTCACTCTGATACATGCAGCGCATATATTTATTTATTTAAATTGCAGCCTTTGCGATTTGATAATCGGACTAAGCCATATCGCAATTTCAGTTTTATTTCGATTAATCGTGCAGCACTACTTTGAAGAATGTTTTTTGTCCATACATGGAACTCAATGGCTTCGAAAACAACACTGATTGAACCCTTTTGACTTTCATTGTATGAACAACAAACATGACATTTTTCAAAATATCTTCTTTGTGTTCCACAGAAGAAAGAAAGTTATACAGGTTTGGAAAGACATGGGGGTGAGTATTTTCATTTTTGTGTGAACTGTTTCTTTAATTGGCCCAGTATCAACTTTACAGTATTCAAGCGAGATAGATTAGCCTTCAATCAGTGTTTATATGAGCGTATGTTTGGATTAGTATTGTCTGCTGGAGCTCAGGGGTGCTGGCGTGCTGCAAACAATACAAAAAATGAATTATTCTTCAGTGGCTCGTTTGGAAAATTTGTGATTTCTTTTGGTGATCTGCCAGGTGCTTTCTTTGCACTATCGCTGGATCTAAGAGAGAGGCAGGAGAACATTGACGGAGGAAACCTCAGGGTCAGGAGGTGCAGACTGCCTATTCACAAAACACTCCCGACTACTTGCAGTATGTCAATTAACCATGAACAAAGGTTTCAAAAAGCCTGAATAGGAAGAATATTGAAGTCAGTGCGATTAGAATGGTGAAGGTTGGTCTTTGTGAAGACTATGAAAAGATGTGACTGAAAGATTCAGTACAAAATCAAACTATACTGCATCTTTCTTGATTAGA
Source organism: Ctenopharyngodon idella (assembly GCF_019924925.1). Taxonomy (NCBI): domain Eukaryota; kingdom Metazoa; phylum Chordata; class Actinopteri; order Cypriniformes; family Xenocyprididae; genus Ctenopharyngodon; species Ctenopharyngodon idella. Next base: position 12,346,008 of record NC_067235.1, on the reverse strand, counting down.
AACCAGATTTGCTGTGGTCCTCAGGAGAAAAAGACTTTTAATTAAGCAAATTTCCTTGCCTCAATGCTACAGGCAATCTGTGAGGAGTGTTTGCCATTACTGAAAAAAAGAGACTAGATGAATCTGATTACAATGTTCCAAGGACAAATTGTTGGAGATGTGCTGTAAAAGCTCTTATTATATTCAACTTCTCCCATAGCTCTAAAGCACAGGCATCCATTTGAGGTAGTATTTTACAGGCTGGGTAATGTTAAATGTCATTTGCTGTTGACTTTCAGGCTGTTGCAGGAAAGATACCATTGCTTAAAAGAATCTGAGAGCGTAAAAGCTGCATTGAGATGGAGATTTGGGCGACTATCTGCAGCTCACACACACCCTCACAGCTCCCACTTTCTTGGGCAGACTCTTATCTCTCACACAAATTAAAGCTCAGCGGATGAGAGGGAACAGGCATCCTTAGGGCAGAACATAGAAATGCAGAAACAGACTAGCAGTATGTACTTCAAACAAACATCCCATCTAAAATATCTGCATGTGGAGGAACACAGCCTTAGCAAAACCTGACGAAAAAAATATACTATCTAATCTCAACACCTTCACATATACACACTCATTGTGGGGACTTCTGTTGTTTTTATACTGAACTAATGATTTTCAATGTCCCCACAGGTTTACTATCCATTATGGGCAGTGTTTCTTTGTTAACAGCGGCAGCATCTTCAGGCCCACGGCAAAAATTATTTTATTTTTTGAGTTGTGAATGCGAGTTTGTCTTTATTGAATGTGAGGCAATTAAAAGATATACTGGCAAGAAATATCTTTCTATCAAGCTGTACACACTGGCAGCATGCAAAAACAAGCAATGCCACCACTGTTATTCGACTCACAAACAGGAGTCTTATGACCTGTTTTTTTAGTGAATCAAAAACATAGGCTGAATTCGGAACAGCATACTAGAATACTACTCTTAATATTTCTGCCATATAAAGTAATTGCAGAAATAGTCAGAGTATATGTTAGTATGCTGAATTCAGCAATAGAGCACGATTACTGTGTGATTTATAAACAAATTAAGGCCCATTCGCACCAAAAACGATAACTAATGATAACTATAACTACAGTTTTAGTAATCTTTCTAATTCTATGAGATTAGAAAAGTCTACACTACAACTAATAATGATAATGACATAGAAGAACGATACTGTTTAAATCACTTTCAGAAAGATTTTTTTCCAGCTCATGTACAATAAAAACATTGACAGCCAATCAGAATCCACACTTAAACAGTTAGTTCACCCAAAAATAAAAAAAATGTCATTTATTACTCATCCTCATGTCGTTCTACAGCCGTAAGACCTTCGTTCATCTTCCGAACACAAATTAAGATATTGTTGATGAAATCCGATGGCTCAGTGAGGCCGAAGATGAGAGCAAAGCCATTCAATCTCAAGGTCCATAAAGGTCCATAAAGGTACTGAAAACATATTTGAAACAGTTCATGTGAGTTCAGTGGTTCTATCTTAATATTATAAAGTGACAAGAATACTTTTTGTGCGCCAAAAACCCCCCCAAAAAAACCACTTTTCAACAATATCTATATGGGCCGATTTCAAAACACTGCTTCAGAGCTTTATGAATCTTTTGTTTCGAATTAGTGATTCGGAATGGCTAAACTGCTGAAATCACATGACTTTGGCGCTCCGATTCACTGATTCGATTCGTAAAGCTCTGAAGCAGTGTTTTGAAATCGGCCCATGTAGATATTGTTGAAAAGTCTTTATTTTGTTTTTTTGGAAAAATATTTGTTTTTCTTGTCGCTTTATAATATTAAAATAGAACCACTGAACTCACATGAACTGTTTCAAATATGTTTTGAGTACCTTTATGGACCTTGAGAGTTTGAATGGCTTTGCTCTCAATGGAGGCCTCACTGAGCCATCGGATTTCATCAACAATATCTTAATTTGTGTTCGGAAGATGAATGAAGGTCTTACGGCTGTAGAACGACATGAGGGTGAGTAATATATGACATTATTTTCATTTTTGGGTGAACTAACCCTTTAAAGCAGCAGACTACATAACTGTGTGCATGCATATAATGAACAGAATGTTATTTTCCGTTAGTATGGACTTATCGTTATCATTCTTGATTAACGAATCAGTCTGAATCTTTCATTCCCCTGAATCTATCAGAGCTGGTTACTGATTCTGAATCTTATCCAATATTTAACTGAATTACATGATTTCATTCTTTTTGGTTATCCAAATAAAGCAGGTTTTGTATGAATACAGACTGCCATATGACAATGTTAAAGATACACACAAAAGGCTAAATTTGCAGTCATATTTAATGTTGTTCTGCAAATTTTCACATGCAAAATCCAGTCAATAGGAATCTGCACAATCTGGAATTTCATATTAGGGCAAAAGATTCTCCCCATGCGGATTTCACATCAGGTTCAGTTGGTCATGCGAATTCACCTCGTTTAAAAAGTGTGTGTCCACTGGTGGAGCAGAGCCTTTTCAATTAATTCCTATGGAGGTGAGCTTCAGATGGGTCAGAGAAGGCATCTGAGAGAAGCTCAACTTTATGCAAACATCAAGGGAAAAACAGACGGCAGCCTATCGCCATGAGATGCAGATAGTGATATTATATGTAAAATGTTAGGCCCACTTTTGTTTTTTATCGTTATTGTTGTCTTATATTAAAGTGAAATTTGGATGTGTAAAACCCCCAAAGAATTCTGAAGAAAACATTGCCTATAGAGACATTTGGGCCAAAAATGTCAGCAAAACCACGTCCACACACACAGCAGTCTGTTTCAGTCAACATACATATGTGAATATGCAATACACACACACACACATTTAGTGCTGATCCAGTGTTTTTGGGGACATGTTCCAGCTCCTGCGGGGAGGCCATCTGTACAGTATGCTGTTCTGTAAGAGCTGGGGTACATTATTATACAGACTGTACGTCTCTCTGAGGCACAGAAAGCAAAGCCACACATCACTTCCACTTCACACAATGAGCCTAAAGAGTGTGGGGATCTTCAGGAACAGAACTGGCAAGAAATGTGGAGAATTTTGTGACTATGTGCGAGACAAGGCATCAGACAGAGTAACTGTGAGGGAAAGCAAGATGAAGAGTGTTTATCCTGTAACACTGAATGCAAGTGAGGGTGGGTTTGGGTATTTTCCTGTATGGCTGTATGCCTTTGTTTAATTGTGTGTGTGTGTGTGTGTGTGTGTGTGTACACATACATGCGCATGTACTGTTGGAAGCCCCTCACTTCTGATTGGCAAAGGAAACACACACAGTCTCACGTAGCCAGACATTTGACTCACTGTATACAATGTCTGGTCTACAATACATATATTATATTATATTATATTATATTATATTATATTATATTACATTATAAGACTTGGTTTTCATAAAAGCTGACTTGGTATGAATTTCAGTCATCCAAAAGTACTGATAATTTTAAAAACAAAACAAAAAATGGAATATATCTCATTCCGTTCACGAGTTATAGCCATTTTAGTAAAAGTGGCTACACCCACTTTGAACGTTTTGGCGGCCCTTAGGGACCGTGAATGGAAATTTCAACTTTTTTTGATAATTATTGACAATCAGACTCCAGAGAATCTTGCTGCACTGGTTTGGTTCCGATCGGGTCAAAAACCTAGGACTAGTTCGCAAAAGTAGGTTTTTCAAAAAAATCCAAAATTTAAGAAAAAGTTGGAAAAGGATTCCAACGATATAAGACACTTAAGCCTACGCCTAATGTACGGAGCCCCAGACATGACATGCAGGAAAAAAATAGTAGGCTAAATCATGCGCATGATTTATAAATCGAGGGAATGGAATAGTAAATCGTGCGCACGATTTAGTAAATTGAGGGAACGAATTAGTAAATTGTGCGCACGATTTAATTTTTTTCTTGCATGTCATGTGCGGGGCTCCGTACTAATGGTTTAGGGGTTACGAGCCATTTTGTACTTTAGACTGCTGCAGCGCCCCCATCAGGCCGATCAGAGTGAGCCTTGGTGACGTTGTAGGCGGTGTGAGTACTACCAGCCCTCAAAGTTTCAAGTTACTAGGACTTACGGTTTGGTTTGCCCGATCACTTTAGGGGAAAATGCTGATCCTTGGAAATTTGCACGCTTGAACCCCTAATAAAAAATCCCTGTATACACAAACACCAGAAAGTCTAGTCAATCAGATAAGATCTTGCCAGATCAAGAAAGTGATTTCCAGTTTTGTGTGCAAAATGGATCAGACGGTCAGTGAACAGACTGTTGAGGGTCCGTGGGCCTGCCATCTAAGATTACACACATATACACACACATGTACAGTACACAACCACACACAGACACATCAATAGCAGGGAGATCCATTGTTTGGTAATGTGATTCCAGAGGGTGATGGATGACCATGGGGATATCCACAGAGGTGATTAATAATAAATGCAGAGACACGGGAAGAGGTGAGCACTAAAAACTCTCTTCTATCCTCTGGTTCTCAACAACACTCTATCCACCAATAAAACAGCAGGCTTAAATAAGCCTCTTATTTCACTCCGACTCACTGACTGTAAAACTACAGCGGGAATCACACAAGAAACCATGAAAACTATTAAGATGACCACTAATGGACAGACCGTATTACAGTGGCTTCAGTAAGAAACGAAAGCCTTTAAAAACAAGACTATAATAATGAGCAGCTTTGCAAAGAGCGAAAGAGAGAAAGTACCATTTTCGGGCCAGTAAGTGATGTGCACGCCTCATTTAGCAGCTCTGTCATCATCACAGGCTGAGCTTCCATTCAATCTTTCGCCCCTTCATTCATGCTTTTTTTAGCTATGTGCTTAAGGTTCTTTTACATGACCACTGCTATGAGACATTTACCCAGACTTCAGTCTTCAGCTTAAGAGTGATTTTGTCTGCATGGTTTTAAGAGTTCTTCTATTCACTTTTTTCCTTAGCTGTTGACTTTGATGTTAACCAACTCCAGGACAAGGAACAGAGCTTTATACCTCAACAAGCAATGCAATGCAAAGAGGCCGAGGGAAAGGACAGGCGAGCTCTGTTGTGAGTTATCTCTCTTGCTGTTTGCTTAGCAGAGCTTTTAATCATGTGATCTGTTCCTGCTGTAGGACTCGCCTTCACTTCCAGAAAAACACAGAACAGAACCACAAAAAACAGACATCATTTTCATGATGACTATGACCAAATACAGATGTGCAGACAATATGAAATCAAAAAAGACCATTTTTAGATCAATGACACAAATATATTGGTCCAAAACTACTAATTTATTTAAAAAAATTATATGATGACCATGTTTTAAACTTTTAAAGACAATTAATTTTCATATTTTATATATATCATTTTTTTTTTAAAACAATTATCAAATCAAAGTCATATGGTGCAACCAACATACAGAAATATCTTTATAAGACTTTGTAAAGGTCAAGAAGTATCTTAAAATATCAGATAATTAATTCATTATGTGGGTCAATGACATGACGGGTCATTTTTTTGTCCATAGGCCTTAATAATAAAAAACAATAATATGACATCCAAAGTAGTACAACTAGATCTCTTTTATTGAATCCAAAAGGTTTTAATTATATTTTGCTACATATAAAGGTGTTTTAAAGATTCTGAAGTGTCAAAAGGTCATTCGGTTTAACCGTCCGAAGGCCAATACAGCCATTTCATTTGCGATTAAAATATCTTAAAATGTAATAAATGTATATATTTTTTATTCTGGCATGATTTTATAACATCAATATCAACATAGTGCAAAATGGTATTAAAATTATGTGTAGAAGTCGTTGCTTTGTTATGAGAAAGAATGTCCAGAAAAATGAATTTCATTGATGTCATTCGGAGTAACCAAGATAAAGAGACCTTTTTGGATCAAGTCATGCGGTCAGTATCATGTGACAGGATGTGACATAATTCAGACACCTGCAAAGGACCACATGGTCGTGAAGCAAAGTAACTAACTCTCTTTTAACTGTTTGGAAATTTCATGTTTTCACTCGCATGTCCCGAAACATCAGGTCATTCAGTACAGCCGCTATAAAACATGGAAAATGCTGTAATACTTTAAAAAACTTGTACTAAATATAAAATATTTGATTGTCCTTTTGCTAGCTAGCTAGATATCAGCCTGTTATCATTGTTTGAAAATATCGTCATTTGGTGTAACCAAAAATGTCATTCGGTAAAACGAGATTTTGGTGACAAATTTTGTCCATCTTGTAATAAATGGCAAAAGCAGTGTTAATTGATTATAAAAACCACAATCTCATTGTTAACACTTAATAAAACTTCAAAATTAATTATATCTCCATTATATTTTTGACACTTTTATAAACCTTATTTGTCATACACATACACACACACACACACGCACGCACGCACGCACGCACACACGCACACACACACACACACACACACTATACCAGTCAAAAGTTTGAGGTTAGTACGTTTTTTTTTAAAGAAATTAATACTTTTAATCAGCAAGAACGCATTTATTCGATCAAAAGTGAAAGTAATGTAGAATGTTGCAAAAGATTTCTATTTCAAATAAATGATGTTCTTTTGGGCTTTCTTTTCATCAAAGAACCCTGAAAGAAATCTATCATGGTTTCCACAAAAATATAAAGCAGCACAACTGTTTTCAGGACTGGTGATAATAAGAAATGTTTCTTGAGCACCAATTCAGCATATTACAATGATTTCTGAAGGACCATGTGCCACTGAAGACTGGAGTAATTCTGCTTGTCCATCACAGAAAAAATATTTGAGAAATTACACATTAAAATAGAAAACAGTTATTTTGAATTGTAATAATATTTCACAATATTACTAATAATTAGCAGTTTTAAGTAATGATATTATTAATATAATGAAAATTCTTATATTCTTACTTGATCACACCACATGATATGAGTCAGATTACAGAAGTAAAATAGGTTGTAAATGCCGTTCCATGCTGCCTTTTAAAGAATTAACCCCATGCAGATTCATAATTATGCAAGTAGTCATTTAGCAGTTGCTTTTATCCAAAGTCTTATCCAAAGTGACTTACTGAAGTGCACTTATTATCTAGACAATCCGTCTGGAGCAACCTAGGGTTAAATGTCTTGCTTAAGGGTACAGTGGACATGCGACTCCCTCCGTACTGGGATTAAACCAGCAACCTTCTGGTCAAGTTCCCCAAGCTTAAGTCAACGCCACCCCTTCAGATTAGAAGAAATCAAATCAGCACAAACCCATGAAATTACCCAAAATTTCAACATCGTTCACAAGCTTGCAGTTCTGAGCTGCAGTCCCAGTTTTCCTTTAGGGAAACATCAAAGCTCAAACTGGCCTTTGATGTCAGAAGAGCTGAGCAGAGCGGCATCCATCTCGCTCTGCCCTGCATTTGTTTACAGCCTTGTCCTTGGCTAATATAAAGCATAACGGGTGCGCACTACACACGCACAAACTAGATGAAACATGGTTTCTGCCAAAAAAGTGTTTTTCCAACATAATGATACTCCTGTGACAGACATGGCGAGCCTGGTAGAGGCGCGGTATACAGCATCCAATGATTACACCGGGGGCACAGAGCTAATGACAGCTCTCCATACCGCAGGCAGAAAAGACTCTCCGCCTTCTGCAGGCCTCGCGGCCACAGTGCAGTTCTGCTTCTTCAGCAACATGCATGTGAGATAATCTATTTGGGAATGGATGGCGACCACGGAGAGTCATGGCTTGGCTTGATCCCTTTACTGGATCTCGAGAGCCCGTGGCTTGGCGTGGGGGAGGAATCGCGGTTCTGTGCGTTTGGATGAAGAGTTAAAGCAAGCATGAATTGAATTAGACAAACTCTCTCTCCCTCTCTCCCAAGGTCACTATTGAGCTTCAGTGAAATGAGTGCATACTTAAAAATGGTTATTCTTTACACGCCCATTCAACAAAGCTTGTTATTTGAACTTGTACTCCCTTGAGACGTGTAATGTCCCTCAGATCATACACATCCCTCCATTTGTTCTTACAAACGCAATGCCAAGCGGAACAGCATGAGAACAGGGTGTTAACATGCATTTCTATGTGGGAGTGATTCTGAGTGTGCTTCCAACCTTATCTCTCCTCACACTTGTGATCGGTTTATTTAAACACCTGCACACCCTTTTGCGCTTTTCACACCTCCAGCCAACCTCACGCTAGACATTTACTGTGTTTTGTGTCTTACAGGGAATTTATGGATAGTTTGTGCATTTAACCTCACAAAATGTGAATAAGTCATACAACATACATCAAGTTCGGGGTTCTTTTTTTAAGAAATTAATCATTTTATTCAGCAAAGACACATTAAATTGATCAAAAGTGACAGTAAAGACAAAATATTAAGCAACAACTGTTTTCAACATTAATAATAATAATAATAGATGTTTCTTGAACACCAAATCGGCATATTAGACTGATTTCTGAAGGATCATGTGACACTGAAGACTGGAGTAATGATGCTAAAATTTAGCTTTGTCATCTCAGGAATAAATTACATTTTAAAATATATTAAAATAGAAAACAGTTATTTTAAATTGTAATAATATTTCACAATATTAACGTATTTGTGATCAAATAAAGGCAGATAAAATCTTACCAACCCCAAACTTTTGAGCAAGGGTAGTGTACAAGGGTGTAGATCTAAATGTGTGTAGTTGGTAAAAGATGCACTTTGGTACCTGTGTGAAAATTATGTCAAAAGTTTTGAAAATTAACAGGTGGAAGTTAATATATTGGCGATCAAACTTCTGCACATGTGATAATGCAGCTTAAACACCATTCAGCTCGGCTACGAAGATGACAGGTAATTTTAAAAGCTCATTTTCAACATCAATAATTTCTTGGGGATAATAAGATCAGGATAATAGAAAATCTTTCAAGTGAATAAAACGGAGAGAGGAACAGCTTTTAGGGTAATTAGTTTTCATCACACGCCCATGAAAACGTTTGATGACTCATTTTAGATGCGAAAAATTCTGAAATGTTGGGATTTAGGATATATGCCTGTTGTAATCGCGATCCCTTGAGACAATGGGTGGGAAGTGCATTTGTACTGGATGTGTCCAAACCAGTTTTTGGTTCCCACGTTACAACATGTTGAAATGGACACAACATTACCCAAACATTCCAGTTTTTAAAGTTTAGAACATTTTCAGAGAGACATTACTGGCAGTGATATATACTTGGGATATTAACAGTTGACACTGATGACAAATTTGTGAACAATGCTGACATTGTACTATTGCTGTTATGCCCAAATCACACTTGGGTCATTCCGCAAAATAAGTCTTTTCCGGTTTGAAAAGGTGAAATTTCTGTATGATTTTAAACATTCAAACAGACCAAGTCTTTAATGTTAATGTTAATGAAGTTGCGAGTGTAGAGTGTTAAAGTCGCGATACAACAGAAGTAGTGACAGATCTTTTCTTCTGTGTTGTGATGTAAATCTGAGTAAAAATGTTATCAAAAAAGAAAAACAATGTAGTGGTAGGACTTGGTTCATCAGGTTTTGATTGGATGGAGGAAGATCTGAATGTGAGCTTAAAGTACACTGAAAGAAAGAGGCAGGGTTTGTATGTGAACTAAATGATTGGACAAGTCTGACATTTCAAGGAAAAAGCAAGTTATTTTGATTACAAATCATGCGATCAAAAAAAGAAAAATGCATGAATGAATCATTCACAAGGTCATGAAACTGTTTCCTCAATATATGCTATTTCCACAAATATCCAGGTTTCGATAATCTGTTCTTTAATGTATAAAATCATAGTAACAGAGCTGATTATTTAAGATTTTTATAGTAAACCTCACAAAATATAAGATAAAAGTTATTTATGGACTTAAAGAGAAGTTATAGAATGGTTGCCACAGGTTAATATAAATATATATTAGAGAGAGAAAATACAAAATGCTTTTAATTCTACATAAAATTTCAGTGCATGCAGTAACCAATGATATTTCACTGAGGATTAAAAATGAGGATATCATATGGAAGAATTACAATAAGTATAATTGAGCACTGTGCGCATTTTTTATTTTTTTACCTCACGCCATAATGTAGCAAAAACCAAAGACTCATATTGCTCTGTGTTTGTTATATCATGTACATATAATCAGATAGAGGTGGCCTGTAAAACTCGTGCACTGTGAGTGTGACATTACACAACCCTCTGTCACCGTGCGTTGGTGATATCAACGACTACATGCTTTTACATTGGTGAAGGAAGTCAAAGGTGGGTCTAGTTCGTCCAGGACGAAGGAAAGGTACTGTATGACACACCTCTTCACCATGTTCTATCCTGTCTGCTTTAATTACATCCAAAACCACAGAAATGAAACTGGCAACCATATCATTTCTGCCATTAATCACTTCAAGTGCTTCTTCATTTTCCCAAACAAAATGTTTCATTTTGATTCAATAGTACTCACCCGAAGAGACGGAGGAACCCGACAGACTGGAGTTACTGGACGCTGCCATCTCGTCTAAATCACTGAATTACTGGCGTCTGTTAGGGCTTGACAGCTCTCCCATCTCAGTCTCTGCTCTCCTGACCTGTCCGTAGCTCTCCGGAGTTCCTCCTAAACAGCCGATAATATCCAGCTGTGAGAGTCGGATCAGACGGGAGTCGCCAACGCTGCCGCATTTACAGACGCGAGTGTGGCAGCAGAAGAACCATATGGTGAAACTAGTTGATACAACATCAAATATACGTACAGAAAATATGACAACTCATCTACTCGTCATCGTAATGAAATGCAGAATTCAAAAAAACTTCCAAGCCGTTCCGTGCGCTGTCAGTGCCAGTAGGTTTCGCCATATTTAGAGAGAGGGATTTTACTGTATCGCTTCCATGTGCCACTTCAAGGCTTGTAATAAACACACAGTGTGTGCAACGGTGAATCCGCCTTCTTAAAGTGGAAGAGACGCGCGTCACTACAGCGCGCACATTCCTCCTGTCTACCTGACCATGCTGTAAGTGTATACCCTAGTTTCAGCCTCTCGACTGTGTGCTGTGGGAATGTAAGAAAGTTGAATTCCTAGTGCTGTTCAAAAATGTTACATGTTCAAAACATTGACACTGATACACTATAACACCGATACACAGTACAGTAACAGTGATACAGTAGCTACACTTTGGTGTTGCTTTTTAAAAAAGCATTAGATGCTAAACTAGATATGCTTGATAAACTGCTAACTTAAAGGTAACCTAGCATGAAAAGTAACTCATTTTAAACACATCAAATGCTTGTAGCTGAAGTTTATAACATGTCACTGTACACTTTAAAACATGTAATTTTGTCACACCCACGTAAAAAGCATGTTGCACTTTCCACAAATATGGTACAGAGTACTGTAGGTCCAGAAAAGAAATTACACTTTTTATGTCTCAAATGGTCATTTATCTTCAGCAACTGTTGCTTGTCATTCTCAAGAGGTCAAAGTCAAACTGTAAGCTGCTTTTTTTGCTATTCATTTTCTATGAGGTTTGCAATTTTGTAACATTTGGAACATTTGAGTGTATAAATACAGTTTAAACCCCTCATTTGTGTGATTTTCTAGCAATAAACATCAGAATTGAATAGTTTGACGAATGCAATCACCACTACTTTTTGTGTAAAAATGCATTATTTATTTGTGCTCTAGAAGAAGCCCAAATAATGTTATTTCACTCTAAAAAAATATTTACATGATTTGTTATCATAACTTTTTTCTTTTGGTAAATCAACTTAGATAATAAATGTGGTTCAGATAACATAATCTGAGTTTCTGTTGGTTAAACCAATCGCCTTCATTGTATTAACTCAAATTTTTAATTTCAGTGAACTCAAAATTTTAAGGCAACCAGGAAACTTAATTTTTCAAGTTAAACCAAAAATTATTTTTTACAGTGTTCTTGGGTGTCGCAATTTTAAAGAATCTTACATTTTTATAATGGGGGGAAACCTGCTTATATGTAATGTTAGACACAGCTAAATATTACATTTTTGGCCATTACAGTTAATTAATATTTAAAGTTAATTACTGCAATATTTACCACAACATATCGGCCAAAATTATGATATTGTTGCATGATTTTAATTGTTAGATACTGTCGACAATGTCAAGACAGACAGGCCAAAATCAGGATTACATGCTTCTCAAATGAGCTGTGACTTGTTATACAAGGTCAGAATAAGATTTTATTTGAGCAAGTTGTTACATGTATTTTGAATGTTATGAATTTTTACAATTTATTTAGTTGTTGGCCAAAAAAACAAACAAACAAACATGTTTTTCTGTTTAATGAATTGTTTTGGTTTCATAATGTTTTACAGTGTTTGTATTTTTATTAAAACCTGGTTAGATTCTGTTCAAAAGTCCACAATAGACAATTCAATATCAGGTGTCATTCTAACAATACCAAATATTATAACAACATGCTTCGTTTTTGAGAAAAAGTTCAACTTGTGTTCAACGTACTACAACAGTAGACATGTTCAGTGACTTTTTGTAGTTAGAAAAAGGCTTTTAAAAATATAGCAACATTAATACTCACTTGTGTGACAACTAGTATAACAAATGCATATTGAATATATTGGGAAAGCTGGTATGTGGGTTGGGGACTGCTTCTCTCAAATTGTCCTGTAGGGGGCAATGTTCTCGACTGAAGTTCCTGGTTCACTGTGATCACATGACACAGCACCCATATAGTCATGTGACAACAGCCTGATCTTTTACTTCAGTTTCATGCTGATGCAAACTGTCTGGATTTCTTTTCTGATTGACATTTGGCTTCAAGGTAACTATTTTTATTGATCAGAAAAAGAAGATGTGTTTGAATTATCTCGTATTTGATTTGATAGGAACTCTTAACAGCCTATCACAATTACAGTTTCTGCACATTTTCTGTTTTGCTCTTATATGCATAACTTAATGTGTCGCATTTGTGCGTTAATGATCTGTATTTGCAATGTTCGGCAGACTGACAGGAGATCTGTTGTTGTTTCTCTAGTTTGATATGTTTAGACATGTAAAGACAGGTAGAAGGTAATATGAGCCTTTTAATATCATTCTTGATCATTGATCCCAGTGTCATATTTCTATGCTGTCTGCAGTTAAAACTCTATAATGCTGAAGCAAACGCTGAGGCTGCTCTTCCTCTGGGCTGTGCTGGAGTCCGTCTGCTCCCGCGGATGTTCCTCATTCTTCTGCCGCAAATCACATCGTGTGAGCGGGTCACATTTTGGAGTTGACCCGGGCAAACCTCTGATGCTCACCCCCTATCTGGAGGAAGGCAAGATAGAAGAAGGTATGCTTTTTGTTTGCATATAATTGTTTCAGTTCCTCATAAACCTTCATTCCCCTGTTGAAAAAAAACAGCATATGCTGGTAAGGTAGGTTTTGAAGCTGGTCCATGCTGGTCCTATGTTAGTCTTGGACCATCTTAGGACCAGCTTTGGACCAGCATAGGACCAGCATAAACCAGCTCAAACCAGCATACCAGCTTCAAAACCTACCTTATACTGATTTTTTTCAACAGGGTCACCATCTGATAAACAGGAACATAGAAAGTTTATCATAACAGGGGGGGAAAAGGAGCAAGAATGTCTTTGTTTTTTTCGATATGAATAAGGTAGTGAGAAATTGATAGATCAGCTGAACTCAAATTACAGTCATGAAACGGAAGCTAAGATTGTCTTTTCTTCCATATTGTGACCTATATTTGAGTGAAAGGGCTTCTCGAACAAGAAAAAATGTAGGGCCGGTGTGGTGCCGAATTCCTACCCCTGCCAAATTATTACCCCCCTAGTATTGGTAGGTTTAGGATTAGGTGTGGGGGAGGGGTTAGGATTAGGGGTGGGGTTAGGATTAGGCAATCAGGTAGCGACTTCAACGAGGGGGGTAATAATTTGGCAGGGGGTCGAAATTCGGCACAACACCTGTTCCTACTTGTTTTTGTACATCGGAAATTGATTGGATGGTTGTTGTTTAGAATTTCTGTGATCTCATGGGAGTGACAGGTGTTCCCGCCCTTGAGCCAGTAAATACGTCATCAGAGAAGAGAGAAATCATTTTTTAAAAATACTGCAATATTCCATAAAAAAATAAGAATTTTCTATTTTGATATCATGGTGACTTTAAAACTACTATCATAATTTACTGATCTTTCTGACCTGTTTGCTAATACAAATTCATTTATGCAGCCAAAAAACTTAGTTTGGTGGGACCCCTTCCTGGTGCCAATGTCAAGAGTTTCTCAGGATATCTCACTGTGAACAAGACCTACAACAGCAACCTTTTCTTCTGGTTCTTCCCTGCCCAGGTAATATAATGTTATACACTTAGTTTTGTTACACTGTATACGAACAGCACTAAAGATAAGACTGATCTGCTGACCGTATCTTCTGCGTCAGTTGGCATCACTTGAGTCAGGTGTTTTCAGAGGTCGTTCACAACAAATTACACAGTCCACAGATTTTTTTCTGATTTAGAGTGATGTTATTGACGTTGACTGCACACTCATTTATTGCTGCATGTTCGTCTGTGTTTAGGATAAACCAGAGACGGCTCCGGTGCTGCTGTGGCTGCAAGGAGGACCCGGAGGCACCTCTATGTTTGGCTTGTTTGTGGAGCATGGCCCATATTTTGTACATAAGAACCTCACATGTGAGTACAAACATCTCTATGTTGTGTTCCAATATGTTGGAGAATGGCATGTTGTCTTATGCACGTTAAAGTATGGATGTTCTTAGACCAGAAATGATCGTTTTGCTTAAAGTGCCCTTGTTATGCTATTTTAAAGGTTCCTTCCTAATTTTGTTTTTGGAGGTCTCCTACAATGTTTATGTGCATCCTAACCCTAACCCTAACCCAGGTCAAAAAACATGTCAAGTTGTCTTATAATACACATTACAGCATCACCTCTTTTCTCACAGTGTCTGAACTGGTTCAATGAAGAACACTGTCTCTGTAAACTCCTTTCTGAGAGCCTACTCTGCTCTGATTGGTCAGATGGCCCAGTCTGTTGTGATTGGTCTACCCCTTACAGTGTGTGTCGGGAACAAAACGCTCATTACCATATCTAATTTTCAGCTCAGCTTTTCCGGCTTCCTCAGCACTTATACATTGAACAGTAACAACACCATCCCTTTTACTGTACCGGATTTGCTTTCGCAGCACAGAAAACAGTGTCTTCTTGACATGTCGACAACATGAACCAAACTGGTTCCTCAGCTGTGACTAGAGTGTTTGAGGGCAGGGCAAAGTAGATGTTGTTCACAGGCAGCCAATGAAGTCCATAGGCTGGCATTATGTACATTTTGTTGTAAAGGAAGTAAGGCTGGAGTTGCTGATTACTCATTTCAGGCAGTTCAGAATCAGTTCTTTCTTTTGGAAGACAATAACTTTGCACTTTGATCTTTGAAATTTTGCAGACCTTTTACATTCACAAACAGCTTTATTACACACAACATTAAAGGGTTGGTTCACCCAAAAATGAAAATAATGTCATTAATTACTCACCCTCATGCCGTTCCACACCCGTAAGACCTTCATTCATCTTTGGAACACAAATTAAGATATTTTTGTTGAAATCAGATGGCTCAGTGAGGCCTCCATAGCCAGCAATGACATTTCCTCTCTCAAGATCCATTAATGTACTAAAAACATATTTAAATCAGTTCATGTGAGTACAGTGGTTCAATATTAATATTATAAAGCGACGAGAATATTTTTGGTGCGCCGAAAAAAACAAAATAACGACTTATATAGTGATGGCTGATTTCAAAACACTGCTTCATGAAGCTTCGGAGCGTTATAAATCAGCGGTTCGGAGCGCCAAAGTCATGTGATTTCAGCAGTTTGGCGGTTTGACATGCGATCCGAATCATGATTCGACACGCTGATTCATAATGCTCTGTAGCTTCATGAAGCAGTGCTTTGAAATCGGCCATTCAATGATTTATCAAAAATATCTTAATTTGTGTTCCGAAGATGAATGAAGGTCTTACGGGTATAAAACGACATGTGGGTGAGTAATAAATGACATTATTTTCATTTTTGGGTGAACTAACCCTTTAAATGTAATAGGGGCACTTTAATAGAGAAACCCTATATTTTTATGGTTTAAAGTCATTGCTGAAATGCAATTCCTTTTAAAAGATTGAATGATCTGACTGTTTACTGTCTTTCTAAAGTGGGTTATAGGGAATTCCCCTGGACATCACGCTACTCAGTTCTCTACATCGACAACCCAGTGAGTTCAGTGTATTTGAATTGTTTTAGACTAGATATGTCTGTAAATTAGGCTGTCAAAGTGTGTGTATATATATTAATCAATCAATCAATCAATTTTAATCAATTATTTTATTCCATTGACAGCCCTACTGCAAATATACTAATGCAGTACGTTTGACCAGTGTCTTTATGGCAGGTCTCACTTTAAATCATTTATCTTAAATGCTTATTTGTGATTTATTTCTAAGGTTGGGACAGGATGGAGTTTCACTGAGGATGACCGAGGATTTGCCCAAAACCAAGATGATGTGGGCAGAGATTTGTACAGGTACAGTGACACAGTTTTCTGTATTTCTAAGATAATGTGAGATGCATGTGATTATTTATATATATATATGGTTTTTTTTGTTTGTTTTTCTCTTCAGTGCCCTGACTCAGTTCTTCCAAATATTCAGTGAGTTCCAGTCTAATCCGTTCTACGCTACAGGCGAGGTGAGGAAAGGGACCTCATTTTGGCTTGATACAATCAGAATCTTGCTCTCTTATACAGTCAAAACAGTGCATTTTTTACAATTATAACTATATTTAAAATTTTAAACCCATAGTCATATGCAGGAAAGTATGTTCCAGCGATTGGCTACTACATCCACAAGAACAATCCTTCCGCCAAAGTGAAGATCAACTTCAAAGGAGTGGCCATTGGAGATGGTCTGTGTGACCCTGAGCTGGTGAATGAAAAGGATATTTCCTTTAAAACACATCACATGCCAGATAATTATGATGTACAGAAGTGCTATTGCCCTATACTTGCTCTAAAGGCATTATAAACATAACAGTAGCCACTATAAAGTTTCATGAGTTTAAATACAGGAGTGAGTCCCCTAAACTATCGTTCCATGTGTGTACAGAACACGACTCTCTCCCAAAATTACGATGATTGATACCATTTTAACCATTACAATGTTCTGCTATCTTGCATGTTTTTCTATTTTTGACCAAAGTAATATATCAGCCAAAGACTATTCTACAGTTTTAACTAAACCACCATTGACAGAGGAATCGTGTTTTGTTTGTTCTTGGAAGGCTGTTTTGCATAGTGCTGAAGTGATGCCATGTCCTCTTATTATAAGCGTTTTAGGACTCCTAAAGCAATGAAGTTTATAGAGTTATTATATGGGCAAATGCGGGTCGTGATATTTTAGTCTTATTTTCAATATAAAACATTTAAATTTAGTTTGGTTTATTATGGGCTTGTTCTTTATTTGCTTTTTCTAGCAAGATCTGGCATCACAAATGAGTCAAGGCTTGCATCGCTTTCCCTGTGATTTTCTTGCACTGTGCATACAGCAGAGAGACACATCCCTGATGTTATTGGGAGTTAATTTGGTTGTAGAATGTGGTTGTCACTCATATATATTACAAAACTTGACTTTCTGTAAAGCTGCTTTGAAAATAAATTTGACTTTGACTGTTGTTCATGTGCAGACATTAATCTCATCGATCCTCTCTGTCTCAGATGCTGGGAGGCTATGCAGATTTCCTCTATCAGACAGGTCTCGTGGATGAACTGCAGAGCCAGCATGTGAAGATGCAGACAGATGCAGGAGTCAAACTCATCCAGGAGCAGAGATGGGTGGAGGCCTTTGAGGTGAGCATGAGAGTTCAAGACATACCTAAGGCCGGGTGCTTCTCATTTCTTATTTGTGCATCCTCGTTTCCTTTACTTGCTTCCTTTCCTTGCGTCTTAGCTCCACCCTCCTTAGGATGTGAGGAAAGGATGCAAAGGAAGAAATGAAGACTAGGAAAGCTTATTTGTACATTGGAATATTCTTGGTCACTCAAGCGTCACTTCAAAGCATCATCAGCTGCGCTCAAGGGATCCGCCCTTATGTTGTTAAAGGGATAGTTCACACAAAAATGAAAAGTCTTTTATTAATTACTCACACTCATGTCGTTCCAAATCCTTGTTCATCTTCGGAACACAAATGAAGATCTTTTTGGTGATATCTGAGAGCTTGCTGTCCCTCCATAGACAGCTATGCATTTGACACTTTGATACTTCAAAAAGTTCATTTAGAGATCGTAAAACTAATCCATATGAATCGAGTGGTTTAGTCCAAATTTTCTTGATCGCTTTATATGATGAACAGATTTAATTTAGGCTTTTATTCACATATAAACATTCATCAACTCACACATCAGTTGTGGTAAACGGAAGCTCAAGCATGTTTGCTTGACGTGCAAGAACCAATGAGGTTCATTCTTGTGTGTTACCCAGCACGTTTGAGCTTCCACAAGAACCAATGAGGTTCATTCTCGTGAGAATTTTATATGTGCATCAGGATTTTTGACAGGAAAGGTTTCCAAATAGGACACACCTGTGCATCCTCGCTCACAGCTCTTCTGGAAGCTTCCTCACTCCTCGTTCCTCGCCTCCTCATGGTGCAATTAGAGAATTGAGATGTCATTCGAGATGGCTAACTTGGATCGGTATCCGGTTCACAGGCTGGAGGACAGAGGAACAAGGAAACGAGGAAGCATCCATTTGAGTATTGAGAAGCACCCTAAATCTGTGGCACTGAGGCTTCATAATACATCAGTTCTGAAAACATCTCGTCTGTCCTCTAGGTGTTTGACAGCTTACTGAATGGTGATCTTGTTCCTTATCCCTCATACTTCCAAAACGTCACTGGGTGCACCAACTACTACAACTACATGCAGTGTCAGGTACCAGCACATTTCATTACAAGTAAACGGTGGGAATTGGGGGCTCTGGATTTAAATGTGTCTCATTCTGTTTTTTTTCCTAAATAGGAACCTCCAGATCAGGAGTATTTTTCTTCATTTGTGACTCTACCAGATGTTCGACGTTCCATCCATGTTGGGAATCTTACGTTCAATGACGGCTCAGAGGTTGAGAAACATCTGCTTCAGGATGTCATGAAGTCCATCAAGCCCTGGTTGGGCATCCTCATGGACAACTATAGAGTGAGGAAACAATTTCATTTTTGGTTTGGGAGTTTTATAGACTTGGTTAAATTGACCTTTTAGACAAAAAAATCTATAAAAAAAAAATAAAAAAAAGTTTGCATATGCTTTTTTTTTGTTGAATATCATATTTCATAGTATCATAGTATGATATAGGAGAATATGAAGCTCACTGTTATTCAGTGGCCCAAAATAGGTGAAATATTACTAACAATATAAAAGTTAGTCTTGCTTTTACTTTATAAAAATCAGTAAAGATTTCACAGCAAAAAGACACGGATACTACCTGAAGATGGACGGTTAAGCAATGAGAACGTTTTGGCCCGACAGAAAAGTGGCTAAAAGTGACCTTTTACTACAAAAGTATGAACTATCAATCAGATGACAGAAAGGCATGTAGAAGATGGTGTACAACAGGTTTTTCAGCAAAGTTTTTGATCATGTTGAAATTTAAAGGCCATCAAATATGATACAGTAGGCTTTATAGGGTAAATAGATTTATTATATAATATTTGAAATGTGCTGTTTCAAAAGGTTGATTTTAGTTTTTAGTATTTTATTTTTTAATTGTTAAATTGATAATTCATCTGTTTATTTAGACAAAATTGCCTTGTGTGTTTGGTTAATTTACTTGCTTTGTATTTTTAATATAGTGTCCCTTGAAATCAAACTTAACAGACCCCAAATCTATAAGGACAAGCTCTTTGATACGCCCTGTAAATATTATACTTGTGAAACATTTTGTGGGTTTAAATAGCATTGTGGTCTTCATTTTGACAATGTCTTCCTTTTCTGGAGTAATTCCCACTTTGGATTAAACTGGGACTGATTTGTTTGTGTACTCAGGTGTTGATCTACAGTGGACAGCTTGATGTCATTGTTGCAGCCCCTCTGACTGAGCGCTTCCTGCCCACTGTGAGCTGGTCAGGAGCAGATGAGTATAAAAGCGCATTACGCATGCCCTGGAAGGTCCAGCCCAGTGACACTGAAGTGGCAGGTTACGTACGACAAGTGAAAGAGTTCTTTCAGGTGAGGTTTTGCAGTATTGCTATATTATATTATATTATATTATATTATTATAATTGGCAGATTAATTTTGAAATTATTGGCATCGGCTGACAGCCATACCTATTGTCAGTTTCAAAATCTTCTCAGTTTTTTTTAGTAGATAATAAACAAATATACAGTATATTATTTTTAAATATTGTGTAAAAGATGTGATGAATAGATACATAGAATAGTAAGTCTTCATATTAATGAGTCAAGTGTTGACAAAAAAGATGTGTCTTCAGCCGTGTCTTGATAATGGCTAGGCAGGTTATTCCACCAGCTTGGAACAGAAGGTAAAGGTCTGTGAAAGTGATTTCATGCCTCTTTTGCATGGCAAAAAATACAATGCTGATAAATGAATTCCTCTGTTTTCTTCTCTTCAGGTGATTGTCAGGGGAGGCGGGCACATTTTGCCTTACGACCAACCAGAGAGATCATTTGACATGATGGACAGATTCCTTTCTACAGACGGATTCTCTTCACATTGAAACACTAGGATCAAATAGAATGTAAAGCGATTGCTGAATGAATCAGTGTTCAGTTGTGTAATGTGTATTTCAATGCAATAGTTTGTGTGCTATAATAAAGAAAGGGTGTTAGGGGTTATATTTTTATTGGTCTGTGTGTAAAGTGAATGTTTTTATTGTACATGATCGTTTT
This sequence comes from Ctenopharyngodon idella, assembly GCF_019924925.1. Lineage (NCBI taxonomy): Eukaryota > Metazoa > Chordata > Actinopteri > Cypriniformes > Xenocyprididae > Ctenopharyngodon > Ctenopharyngodon idella. The sequence continues at coordinate 12,325,019 of NC_067235.1, read as the reverse complement.
TTGATTAAAGCAGGCTATGATTTGAGTATAATGTACTACTTTTAACTTGTCGTCTTTTTGAATCCATATGTAGGTTTTTATCTATTCAGTGTGATCAGCACTTTTAGTTGATGTTAGCTAGCATAATTATACATTCATGCATTTAAGGTATTAATGCTTCATGATTCACCGTTGTATCTACACAACTTGAAAAAAAAAAATGGTGAGACTATTTCAGTAACGTTTTTGTAATGGTTGTTATTTTTCTGATAATACATGCAAAGCTGTACTTTAAACTGTAGAATAAAAGACGAGAATGAAACTTTAAAGAGGAAACGATACCGAGGTAAACATTCAAAACCAATATGACCTACTTCCACAGGAAGCAGGTTCATTTTATATTAGGAGTGATAAGAACAAAATAAGTTAAATAGATTTGCCAATAGCACAACATACCATAAAATGAAATGCATTTATATTTAATGAACTCTGTAATTTATTTTCTCTGCCATTTGTTTCCTCAGTGTTTTTGACAGCATTTCCTCTGTGTGTCCTACAGGGGGCGACAGTTGACTGTTAAAAAAGATTTATGTTTCTTATTGGGTAGTTATAAAAGTGAAAGCGTTTTCTACATTTAGTGTCCTAAAGATGTATATGACACTTGTATTAGCCTGCTTCATGCTAGATATTTTTTTTTATGTCAATTTGTATATACCTGGTTGTTAGTTTTTCAAAGAAAGTGTTTGTTTTATTTCTCCATATCTTTTTAATAATTCTATGGTGTAGCGTAATTTATAAATGACGCAGAGAAAATCACATTTAAAATCCAATAATAATATTCAAAAAAAAAATAATAAAAAAAAATTAGTATTAGGCCTATCATAAGACATCCCCTTCAGACAATAAAATGAAAATCCATGTGCTTGACACTTTTGGCAACAAGGATGTGAAGGAGACATGAGTACATGTTAGGTGCCGTCAGTGCTCCATTGTGAGTTCATTTTAGACTATAAGTTCAATAAAAAAATTGTACATCCAAATGTGTTTTCTAAAGTTTTTGGTCATTTTTAATGCACATTTTGTAAACTCAAATACCAAAAAATCTGTGTTAGGCATAAATGACAAAGTCCTTTTATTAGGGGATAGATTTTTTTCTATATAGCTGCACTATTGTTCATTACTGGCAGGCAGTATAATAGTCTTTTTGCCTATGTTTTAGGTTGATGTTAGTAAGGTTTATTGAAGACAGAGAGGAAAAGCTGTACCTTTTCCAGATAGTATTAATGATAGTGACAGCAGTGCATCAGAAAATAAGGTCATAGTAAAAAAGGTAGAAGTTGAAGATCAAGGAAGATAGAAGCAGTAAGGGTGAGGGCAGAGATGAAGAATGAAAGTCATAGATTGTTGTGGAAGTCAGGCATTTTGGTACATTATCCTCTGCTAGTTTGGAAGATGTGATCCATGCTACAACCAGAGGTCAGGAAAGATGCCACTGTCTGTTGGCCTCATTACACTGACAAGTAAATGCTCCAAAAAATGATGACTAAACCAAGTTACATGTGGAAAGTGTGGGGTACACTGAAAAAGAAGAGTCTTGTTGATTTTCACTTGTGCTACAATCATTGATTTGGACTTCCAAGACAGAAACAATGTTAAAGATTGTTTTAAAGGGTTAGTTCACCCAAAAATGAAAATTCTGTCATTTATTACTCACCCTCATGTCGTTTTAAACCCGTAAGACCTTCGCTCATCTTTGAAACACAAATTAAGACATTTTGATGAAATCCGAGAGCTCTCTGACTTGTTTATAGACAGCAATTTAACACCGTCAAGGTCCAGAAAGGTACTAAAGACATCATTAAAATAGTCAACGTGACTGCAGTGGTTCAGAGATTGTTGAATAAAGTAATTATTTTTGTTTTGTTTTTGCACACAAAAAGTATTCTCGTCGCTTCATAAAATTAACTTTGAACCACTGCAGTCACATGGACTATTTTAATGATGTCTTTAGCACCTTTCTAGACCTTGACAGTGGTAGTTAAATTGCTGTCTATTGAGGAGTCAGACAGCTCTCGGATTTCATCAAAATGTCTTAATTTGTGTTCCTAAGAAGAACGAAGGTCTTGCGGGTTTGGAACGACATGAGGGTGGCATGATTTTCATTTTTGGATGAACTAACCCTTTAATGTTTTTTGAAACACTAAGACATGGTTTCACTATTTTCCAGGCAGTGAAGTTGCATCTGAATTTGTGTCAAGTTTTTGACATTTCCACATGTAAGTTCCAAATTAAATACAGTAGCACAAGATGAAATCGAATGTTAACAAAGCTTTTAATGTTTTTTGAAACATCAAGACCTTTTCACTACTTTTCAAATACTGAAAATGCATTTGAATGTGTGTGAAGTTTGCCAAAAATAATTTACCCTAATAGGACAATGTCAGACGAAACCCTTAAAAAAGGTCAAAGGTCAGATGTAGAAAATTTGGAAAATGATTTTAGCCTTAAATATATGTAAACATATAAAGTCATTATTTTTTTTTCAAACTGTGATTTCATAATTAGTCCCATTTAACTGGTATATAGCCGCTTTACCACCATCAGGCCGAACCACGCAAATAGCCGCTTTACCACCATCAGGCCGAACAGTTCTCATTGCGTAACCGTTCCATTCCGTGCCGAGAATTCTGGGCCGAGAACGGTTTGTAATCGTGCCGTGCCGTACCAGGCTCCGGAGCCAGTGGCCAGTGGAAACACAACTGGAACCGTTCCTTACCATTCCAAGAACCGTTCGGCCCGACGGCGGAAAAGCGGTGAAAAAAAGACAGGTTTGCAAAATAGTTTTCCAGGTCTACTTAGGTAACAAAGTGGTACGGAGCCCCGCACATGACAAGCAGGGGGAAAAAAAGTAAACCGTGCACATGATTTAGCCTACTATTTTTTTCCCGCATGTCATGTGCGGGCCCCGTAATACATTTTAATAAATATCCTGACGCATCCGAGCTTTATAATGGCAGTGAACGGGACCAACGAGTATGAGCTGAAGAAAGTGCATCCATCCACATCCATCTATCATAAACGTACTTCACACGGCTCCGGGGGGTTAATAAAGGCTTTCTGAAGCAAAGCTATGCGTTTGTGTAAAAAAATATATCCATATTTAACAAGTTATGAAGTAAAATATCTAGCTTTCGCCAGACCGCCTTTCGTATTCAACATATGAAGAAAGTGTAAAACTCTTGCAGTTTAAAACAGTCCTCCGCCTTCCCTATTCAACTTACGGAAAAAGTGTAACTGACGCGATGCCAATTTACACTTTCTTCGTAAGGGAAGGCGGTCTGGCGGAAGCTAGATATTTTACTTCATAACAAATATGGATTTTTTTTTTTTTTTTTACATCAACGCATTGCTTCGCTTGGGCTTAATTTTCATTTGAAAGTGAACTAATCCTTTAATTTTGCAGGTAATTAGCCTAATATCTTTGTATAATTCTCTGTTAACTTACAGAAAAGGGCTGCTTGGATTTCTGTCAACGCTTCATTTCATGTCATCCAATGCTTGATTGCTTGTTATGACCCATTAAAGATTATCATGGTATAGTATATAGGTTCTTTTGTATATATAAATTTTGTATATATGTATGTGTATTTGTATGTAATTTTGTATACATTTTATATATATAAATCAAGTATTTTATGTTCACCAAAACTGTCCACCAGAGGTCTCTAGTACATTAAATTATCAAACAAAACATTTTGGTGCATAAATATTGAATAAAATAGGTGTAAATTCAGTTATATTTTGTATTTTATTTGCTACTTTAAATTGTAATATGTATAAATACAGTCAAACATTTGGAATAATTTGCAATATTATGACAATTTAAAATAACTGAGTATTTTAAAAATTAATTTATTCCTGTATTTTAAATTGTCATAGTATTGCAAATTATTTCAAATACACACACACACACACACACACACACACACACACACACACACACACACACACACACACACACACACACACACACACACACACACACACACACACACACACACACACACACACACACACACACACACACACACACACACACACACACACACACACACACACACACACACACACACACACACACACACACAAGCTGAAATTTTTTGTAAGTGGCAAAATCATGAAATGGCTTTGTTACAGAACAAGTGCTTTATTTTCATATTGTAATATAGCTGTTGTGATTTCACATCTGTACATTTGCATAAACACAAACTGTTCAAGGCATTAATAAACATATAAAATATACAAAGTTATGCAAGCGTGTGTGAATTCATGAATTCAATATGCGTAACAAACAATGCAATGTTTCAGCTCCGAAATGAACAGGCAAACATTTGAAGACTGCAAGTGCTATGCAAACATTATTTACAAACAAGTACCAAACATGTACTCCTTTCAAAAAGAAAGGTGGTTGCATTACAGGAACAAGATTACAAAAATTAATGAGAATTTATACAATATTTATAGTTTTGTTGCAATGATACATTTATAGTTTTATTAATGTGTATTCATTGTCCTCCACCTAAAAAAAAAAAAAAAAAATGCACACAAAAGCACACATATACTCAGGCACACACAAAATTCTCCCTCCGTTTTATAAGAATGCTATTACAAAAGTCATCCATTCACCCATCCTAACAAGGACTGGTGCCAAATCAACAATTTGAGATTAATGTCTGTTACTCACTGAGAGCAAGTGAAATATTTCCAGTTCAATGTGTTCTTGTACGTTATGTTGTTTGGGTAAGAGATGACGTGGCCCTGCGTAGATACGCTCCTGACCACCTTGCTTTGAAATGTCAAGACGCAGGAGATGAAATACAATGCAACTTTAGACTGTTGACAGTCCTCCTTGGAGATGCAAACTGCTGTTTAGCAGGCCCCTCCCACCACCATATTATTGATCATAATGTTGGGTTAAACACTGCAAAACTTGTGAGTGTGGGGTCTGAGACACCAATGGGAGTGAAAATACATGCATACACAGATCTCAAGTTAACTTTCAAGCTCACAATCCAAAAACACTGAAACTCGCACCTTATGTGGTCATCAGAATCCCATTTGAAACCAGATTACGATGCTACATGCACAAAAGAATATTGAATGTTGGCTTAAAGGGATAGTACACCCAAAAATATCTATCATCACATTAGCAAAATTTTGCAGGCAAGAAAGGTCAGTTGTCTATTGTCTTCTGTATGAGCTGTGCTTCATACATTTCTACACTATTGACAGTTTCAAACAAAGCAGCTTTGTGTTGGTCAACGTAGCGAATCAGTTGCAAATCAGCGAGGGGAAATTTCTGACCACATGCAAAATTACTATAGATTGCTATTGAAATTACAATATAGCCCACATAAATCTGTTAAAAAATGGTAAATGTGACTGCACCAGCCCCGCTTATGCTGTTCCAGACTGAATTACTTTCTTCTCCAGAAGACAGAACTTATTTTGAAGAATGTCTCAGCGGTTTTTGTCTATGAAAGTCAATGGGGTCCCAAAAGTTTCAAGCTCTAAAAAGAACATAAAGGTAGTGTAAAATATAAAATTATTTATTAAATATGGTGCCATGTCAGTAATATCAAACCTCATCAGTTCTTGTGTGCCACATGATGTCATGACACAAGAACCAATGAGGTTTGACCTTACTGACGTGTCGCAATATTTGATTTGGGCTCTGTATACAGTAAAACCGAAATCGCGTACTGTTGAGTAGGTACTCCATTTGAATCTAAATTTACTTCATGACCGTTGAAAAAGTACGTACTATATAGTACAAATGCGTGTAGTATGAATAAATTCGGACGTAGTACATATGCCATGTTGTTACTGTCACATGACCTACCAGCGTCAGTTACGTCCCTTCAACTCCATTCACATATCCTCTCCCGTGGCCTCAGGGGATAGTAAAGTGTCCATCGTATGCGCACTTCAGAATCTCGCCGGAAGTAGTAAGTCATCCGGGTACTTTTTGGCTACTGTTTTTCGAATACTATGAATTCGGAAATACTACTCTGTTCGCATACTATTTTTCGCGTACTATATAGTAGAGAAGTATTCGAATTCGAACGCAGCCTACAAGTTGATCAATGTTTTGTTTTGATTTGAGAGTGAACAACCACTTTAATGTCACTCTATTCATCATACAACATAATCATATCACTTTAGAAGAGTTAGATTAAACCACTAAAGTTGTTTAGATTACTTTTACAAAACCTTTATGTGCTTTTTGGAGCTTGAAATGTTTGGACCCCATTGACTTTCATTGTACTGACAAAACAAGCAAAAACATTCGTCAAAATGTGTTCTGCAGAATAAAAGTAATAATACGAGTTTTGAAACAACTTGAGGGTGAGTATATGATGAGAGAGTGTTCATTTTTGGGTGAACTATCCTTTTGAGAAGATGTTGGGAAACAACCAATCTACTGAAAGGTCCAACAAAATCAACAATAAAAGCACAATCATGTTTCCAGTTCACCTTGATGTCACCCATTTCACAGTGTGAAAAACAGGCTATAGGGACAATTTAAGTCTTAAAGCTACAGGAGCACCGTACTGAACGCCGCCCAACCCGAGCCTTCAGGGTTCAAATCGTGTCCTTCTTGAGGCGACCCATTCCGGGCTCCATTCCGGTTGGCCCGCACAAGTTGCATTGCTCCATAGATTGACAGTGGCTGGCTCTCGCTGGTGTGGGAACTGGGAATCGCTGAGTCTTCTATATGGCTATTCCACCCTCTGCTGCACACAGAGGTCAAAGTGCATAGACAGCTACAAGATTTCCACCTCTCAATGTGGAGGTCGTTTTGCACGCTCGTGTTCCAAACACAGTGCTGCGAGGAAAGGCGAAGGGAATCAATATGTTCCATTTAGGAGGGACGAAAATCCTCTACAAACTGTGAAAAACATGAAACAGAGTTCTGAGCTTAGCTGCTGGAAGAAAGGCCCTTTTTCGGCAGAGGGGAAACATTTTGGTGCATCTCTCCACATGATGCTAAGACATGTCCAGCTGGCCTGTGTTCTCATCACAGGCCTCCTTGGGTTGGTAGAAGAGTCCATAATAACACCAAAATGAGTCCAAAACAAAACAGTGTCTGCATTAAAACACTAGTAATTAGTCGTTACAAAAAAGCTAAACAATGTCAAGGCCTTAAAGTTCAACCTGAATTGAAAATAAATGTAATGATATCAAGGTATTACTAAGGACTGACATTCTTCGCTATGTGAGTATTTAAGACACATATTCAGGCACATAGTGACATTTGGAAAGCAGTGTCTAGATCGGTCTAGATCAGTACCTGCGAAGAAATAGTAAAATGCTACATTTTCCCAGCAGAGAAAAACAGAAGTGGACCAAATTGCATCATTATTTGCAGTTAGACAAGGACAACAGGACTAAAGGCCATAACATACCAAGCAGACACATCTGTCAGGTCAGTTTTTAGTTGGACCCCGTCGGCTGCGATCACTCTGATTGGCTGTTCGGCTTAGGAAACAAAGTTCCCGAGAAGATTCTTCTAGTTGTACATCATGTAAATTCGCATTCCAAAATGCGAATAATTTCTTAAAAACTGTCTGGAATGAAGAAAATGATCAACATGATTCATATTCATGAATGACGAACACAGACAACTGCCAACTGCTGGTATGGAAACCTCTCACATAGGTGCAGAACGTACATGCTAGTTGGCCATTGGCTGTTCAAGGCGAAAACAACGTCGGCATTTGCCGCCGCTAGTTCTTTGATGCCAGTTTGGTGTGTCACAGCCTTAAAGGGATTTAGGATTTAATGTAAGTGACAGTGTCCATCTTACAGCTCATCGGTCCGTGATCATACACTCGTGAGGTATACAGGACTTTGCACACGCATCCCTTAAAATTACATAAAGGGCACAAGTTCACATTGGAATGTTATTATTAGGGCCAGTTCACACAGAACGCGTTTTCACGTTCTACTGCGCAGCATTTATTTGGGTGCATCTCAATCAGCTCCCTAGGTTGTGAATGAGTATGTCATTTGCACAAATTCCGGCACTGCTACATTGTAAAAAATTATTTTCATGATTTGTTATCACAACATTTTTTCTTTTGTCAAATCAACTTAGATAATTAATGTGGTTCAGATAACATAATATTTTGGGTTTCTGTTGATTAAACCAACTCAAATTTTTAATTTCAATGAACTCAAAATTTTAAGGCAACCAGGTAACTTACTTTTTCAAGTTAAACCAACAACAACAACAAAAAAATTTACAGTGTAAGAAACCTGGCTCACTACACATTGGGATGTTTCTGACAACATGACAAAGCACTTGCATTGTAAAATGCCACCACTGTTATTTATCAAAAACAGGAGGACTGATATCTTTTAAAGGTACAGTCTGAAAAATATTTTGATTGTTACATATCCCTGCAATATTTCAGCCATAAATTAATTATAAATGTTAGCTAGATTATGTTCACTACTGTCTAGTGATGTGTCTTTATGCTGGAATTAAATAATAGTTCATCTTTTCAAATATTCTGTCACGTAATGTATTGAGTTGGCTTGTACGATTTATGTTTCGCGCTTCAGAAATTGTGACGTATTTTCCAGTAAGGGACCATTGATGCTCCCTGGTTTTTGTGGTGGATTGGGGGCTTTTTTAGGGAGTGAACATTTCAGTGTACTGGAAGGATTTCACGATTGAGACAGCCCTTAAAATGGCCGACACCCTGATCAGTGGCCTGACTAGTAAACTTGGGAGCTGATTGAGACGCACCCTTCATTTTTCTATGTAAACATCTGCTACACGGACGCAAAAACGTCTCAAAAACCTGCGTTCTTTTCGTTCTTGTCTTTCGTGCTTCATCCAGTGTTTTAAACGCAAGAACGTGTTCTTTGTGAACGGCCCCTTACAGTAAGATGCTAGCTGTATACTAACATCTCCAATTCAACAGCACATTTCCAGAACCTTAAAGGGTTTGACAGTTTCATAGGGACTATATTCAAGTGCAGAGTTTACCTTGGTCCATGTCAAGAAGGAAGCCTCATGATTTCCTATAGGCAGCAAACAACTCTGTTGAAAAAAACAGCATATCCTACGCAACTAGCTCAAGCTCAGGACCAGCTTAAACCAGCTTATGACCAACTAAGGACCAGTATAAACCAGCTCAAACCAGTTGCCATGCTTCAAAACACACCTAACCAGCATATGCTGTTTTTTTCAACAGGAAAACCAGAACTTTGAACTGGGACTTATCAAAATATATCCTATCACAATAAATCCTATTAAATTCAATTTATCTCACAGTCAGAATGCCCAAGGAAGTTCTAAACAATACTTTGAGCCAAAACGAAAGCTGATTTTAAGAATCATTTAACAATGCATTTGGCTCACGTGGAAGTTTTCCATAGCCTCAGGTAAAGCAAAATCCTTCCAAAAGTTTTCCATGGCATTATTCTTGTGCAAGATGCACTCGAGGAGTGTTTTGGATAGGGTTAGAAGGCCCATTGTATGAGTATTTAACATATAAAAAATGTATTCAAGAATACATTGCATAATACTTAGTCGACTCGCTGATTCGAAACAGATACTGAAATGACTGCCAGTAAAAGCAGTACGTAAACTGACTCGGGGGTAAATTTGACCAGAAGTTACACCAGCTTAAAATGAAACAGCTGATGGCATCTTCTAAAACATTCGGATAAAAACGCCAAGTTAGATGTCTTCCTGATGCTACACGATTGCAGCTGTGATCTCAGCATTCTGGAAATGCTCTGAAATCTCACACATGTTCAGCAGGGCATATGCTCACAAGAGCCTGTGTGAGCTTGATAAATGCATTCCATTTACATGATCTCTACCAGCTAAGGAGTCAAAGCTGTTTTGTTTTCAAAAGATAACTTTTGAAATGATATCTGAAATGACAGGAACTAATAGGTTGAACTTAACCTGATCTGGATTCTGGTCCGAATGACCAAGTGAACATAATCAGATTGCTGAGCATGTCAGAGATTCATATTGCTTCAGGTTACTTTCATTATGAATTCCTAATGGAGACTGACCTTCCTAATTTATCCTTTTGTATTAGATGAAAAAGGGAATGTGAGAGTATTTGTTATAACAATAAACAGAAACAAAAGGACAGCATCTTTTTGGCAATGGAAAATTCATAGCAAAAGCTATCCAGCTCTCTGAATTTTGTAATTTGTAAAGGCAGTTGTCCAGTAGTAATCCAGGAACAGATGTAGCAGTCGTGTTTTCACAATTACCCATCAGTGATGTTCTTGACAAGCGAGATGGTGCCCGATGAATTATGCAGACTCTCTTTTTTTAAGCGGACTCAAATGGTATTATAAAACAAAACAGAACTAAACAAAATGTTAATCAGTTTACATTTACAAATTACAAACAGAAGAAAAAGCTGCCACAGAGGCACAGAGGTGAGCCTGTCCAGAGTTTGCAGTCGGGATGTCCAGCGTGGGGGGGGCGTCAGGGGGACGAGTCTCTAGTGGATGGGGTTAATATCTGTGCGGTGATTGGGTGCCGTGCTGGAGGTGGTGATGGTATTGTGCTGGATGACTTGCTGCTGGGTTACAGGGGTGGGACTTCCTGCTGGACTGCTCTCTGGACCTGAGGGACAAGAGGAGAGATGAAGATGTCTGTCTGACGGCTGTCCATATCTGTCCACATCTGTCTGGCAGTCACATCTTTACATCACTCAATCCATCCATCAATCCATTCATGCTCCCATCCAGCCATCCGTCCGTTCATTCATCTGTTCATTCATCCATCCATCAGTCCATATTTCTGTCTATCCATCTGTATTTCTGTCTATCTGTCCTTCTTTCCATCCATCGATCTGTAGGGTTTTCTATTTGTCCATCCATCCATATGTCAGACTATCTTTTCATCCATCCATTCATCTGTATGTCTGTCTATCTGTCAATCATTTAATGTATCCATCCATCCATTCATATATCTATCTGTCCATCCATCCATACATCCAACCATCCATCCATTCATCTGTTTGTCTATCTGTCAATCACTTAATGTGTCCATCCATCCTTACATACATCCTTACATAAATACATACATCCATTCATATATCTGTCTGTCTATCCATCCATCCATCCATCCATCCATCCATCCATCCATCCATCCATGTCTGTCTATTCATCCATCCATCCATCCATCCACCCATGTCTTCATCCATCATCCATATTTCTGTCTCCATCCATCCATCCATCCATATTTCTGTCTCCATCCATCCATCCATCCATCCATCCATCATGTCTGTTCTTATCCATCCATCCATCCATCCATCCACCCATCCATCCATCATCCATCCATCCATCCATCCATCCATCCATATATCTGTCTCCATCCATCCATCCATCCATCCATCCATCATCCATCCATCCATCATCCATCCATCCACCCATCCATCCATCATCCATCCATCCATCCATCCATCCATCCATCCATGTGTGTCCATCCATCTGTATGTCTGTCTACCCATCATCCATCCATCCATCCATCCATCCATCCATCCATGTCTATCTGTAAATTCATCCATCCAGCCATACAGTATGTCTATCTGTACATCCATCCATGTCTGACTCCATCCATCCTTCCATCTATCCATTCATGTCTCCATCCATCCATCCGTATGCCTGTCCATCCATCTGTATGTCTGTCCGTCCATCCATCCATTCATCCATCCATCTGTATGTCTGACTATTTGCTGTTTAGGAAATACAACTGAGATATTGAAGAGATCTCATTTTTTAATTTTTCTCTTTCCTATGAGAAGACTGAACAATAATGTAAAGACAATAAACACCACACTTTGATGAATATATAAACATTTGGATTATTGATGAATTTGGAAGTTTAGAAAGACATTTACTGAAGGCTTTAACTGTACTTCAAAGTGAAAATGGAAACAATATTTCTATTTCCTGCATCATAAACACCACTAAGACAACAAGTTCTTCAGTGACTGAGAAAATGAGTGAGTTATCCCCTCCCCTATAACCAGGGAGTGGCAGCCTCCATACATTTAAAAATTGTCACAAGTATCTATATCAGTGGGTGTATCCAACAAACAATACACATCCGTTATTATGTAATGTCACCCCTGGCCATGTGGGTGCGTGATAGTACTCACTGAGGTAACCTTGAGACTCTTTCTGCATGGCGGTGATGGGACAGTCCTTATGTGTCAATAAAAGCTGTTTCAGTTGTGTCACCTCATTCTTTAGCATAGTGACCTCGTTCTGCCAACAAACACAATAATAATATGAAACACTCACAAAAAGTCTCTATGTGTTTACAGGAATTGAATAACTTCAGTGAAACATCCAATCATACACATTAGCAAAAGACATAAAACAAAACATTTTTTTCTGGTGTGTAGCAAACATAAACATAAACATAACATTTCAAGCAAAACTAAATGTCCCTCATTATTTCACAGATAAAAAACATGTATATTTCACAAAGTTTCCTGGATACAGTCTGGCCTGGATTTGAATGCTTAAGAGTTATTGTTCATTGAAATGCCTTCGTAGTTTAAGATTAAATTTAAGCCATGTTTGTGAAATCACGTTTGTGACAGCTAACCCCTATGGTTCTTTCCTTAGTATGTAAACATATCTAAACAAAGGCACACATGTTTATGATGTTTTGTTTTTGTCATAAACCATACAATACTTAACATAATTATGACAAACATGTTGGAAAAGGACTCTGGTGGATGTATTGGCAGCTTCACATCAAACCTCCCAGCAGACACACTGAATTAAAGGCCAGACAAGTCTGGGTCTCATTAGAAAACCTCATAATGAACAGGCGGTGAATTCTCTGCAATTACCGTTGTGGGAAACACTAACGTCAGATCACACAGAGTTCTTGAATTTGATTAAACTATTTAGCAGAACCAATATGAAAACATGGCAGCGTTTCAGGGATGTTGGTGGAGAAGAATCCCCGCTTTGACAGGTACAGTACCATGTTTGTGACTGTGGGGTGAATATTTCCGATAAGGCAAAACAAGCCTGAACAGTGGGACTAAGGGAGTGCCAGGGTGTCTATGAGCATTCTGTCCCACCTCGTCAAACTATGCAATAACAAAGAAAAACAAACACATTTAACATATTTTGTTCTATTGTTGGTGGAAACTAGGACTGGGTGAAATTATGTCTCAGTATTTTTCAGCCTTTTGACAGTATAAAATATATATCTTGATATTTATGTATTTGCTTGGATTAAAAAATGTTTTTTTGCTTTGTTTTGTTTTTTGTTTTTGTCAGAGGAACCTTCATTTCAATGAAAGCTAATTTAATTTATAATGTTTAATGCAAAAAGCAAAATACAGTAAAAACTGTAACAATCAGGCATGTTTTTCCACATTTTTGACTAAATGGAAGGAAAAAAAATATTTTATATTTTTGTTTTGATGTATTTATATGCACCAGTATAAACAGAAATATTTGCCTACATATTTTTCACACATTTTCTTATTTTAAACAAATTAAAGCTTTTATTCAGCAAGGATACATTAAATTGATCAAAAGGGACAGTAAGACATTTATAATGTTACAAAAGATTTCTATTTTAATAAATAAATGTGGTTCTTTTGAACTTTTTATTCTTTCATCAAAAAAATCCTGAAAAAAGCAGCACAACCATTTCAACTTTTATTTTAGCATCAAATCAGCATATTAAAATGATATCTGAAGGATCATGTGACACTGAAGACTGGAGTAATAATGTTGATAATTCAGCATACTTCACAGTTTTTACTGTTTTTACTGTATTTTCAATGAAATAAAAGCAACCTTTGTGAGCATAAGACACAATCTTACCCACCACAAACTATAGAACGGTACAGTGTAAGTATGTAAATATATGTAAATTGGCACACAGAGACCTCAATGAACATTTCTGAGACACTATGCCACAGAATATGTGTCTTGAACTGATTCTCTGAGATAAGACAAAGAGGATTTACAAAACGTAATGAGACAGAGTGATCACAAAACATAATTAAAGGGTTAGTTCACCCAAAAATGAAAATTCTGCCATTAATTACTCACCCTCATGTCGTTCCACACCCATAAGACCTTCATTCATCTTCAGAACACAAATTAAGATATTTTTGATAAAATCCGATGGCTCAGTGAGGCCTGAATTGACAGCAAGTTAATTTACACTTTCAATGCCCAGAAAGGTACTATTTAAAACAGTTCATGTGACTACAGTGGTTAAACCTTAATGTTATGAAGCGACGAGAATACTTTTTGTGTGCCAAAAAACAAAATAACGATTTTATTCAACAATATCTAGTGATGGGCGAACACTGCTTCGTGAAGCTTTGAAGCTTTATGAATCATTTGTTTCGAATCAGTGGTTTGGAGCGTGAATCAAACTGCCAAAGTCACGCGAACGAAATTTTCAAACTTCTATGATGTAACAAAGCCTTGTTTACTGAAATCACATGACTTTTACGCTCCAAACCACTGATTCGAAACATAAGATTCATAAAGCTTCAAAGCTACACGAAGCAGTGTTCACCCATCACTAGATATTGTTAAATAAAGTCGTTATTTTGTTTTTTTGGTGCACAAAAAGTATTCTTATCGCTTCATAACATAAAGGTTGAGCCACTGTAGTCACATGAACTGTTTTAAATATGTTTTTAGTACCTTTCTGGGCATTGAAAGTGTTATTTATCTTGTTGTCAATTCAGGCCTCACTGAGCCATCGGATTTTATCAAAAATATCTTAATTTGTGTTCTGAAGATGAACGGAGGTCTTACATGTGTGGAACGACATGAGGGTGAGTAATTAATGACAGAATTTTCATTTTTGGGTGAACTAACCCTTTAAAAATCAAACTTGCACATATTCGGAGTGTCTATTTACACTAAGTGCAAAGTGCTCCCTTGTTGGAAAACACTATTTACACTAGCTCGGCCCACCAGATAGCATCTAATTACTATTTACTCTTATTGCAAAGAACTGATACTTTTACATGGTATAAATAGAATCTATTGCTATTTTCACCTAGTGTAATTAGCATATTGCTAAGAAAATGCTGCTATTGTCACTGAGTGTAAATAGAATATATTGCTATTTTCATTTAGTGTAAATAGCATCTACAACTATTTGCACTAAGTGTAAACAGCATCTATTTGCAATATTCACAAAGTTGTCTACAGAATTATATTGTGAATATATCAGAAGTATCCTTACATCGGCTAGCCCTAGTAGGAACTTTAGATAAGAGGGTGGTTGCCTAGTGGTTAAAAACAAAGGCTGGTGGTAATTGAAAGGCTCAAACCACACAAAGTGCAACCAGCGAACATTCACTATTGTGTCCCCGAACAAGACAGGTTAAGAGGTTGGAGAACAGCAGAGAGTGAATGATGTGGCATGATGGGGAAGACCACCCAAAGATGGTCAGGCTGTTCTGGTTTCCTGGTTTTAGATGGGCTTTAAACACGTGTCATGTGGTTAGACTACGAGACCAGATGGCCGACCAGCTAAACCACCTGAACACCAGCTTGAACAACCAGGGATACCTGCTGAAAACCAGTTTAGGCTGGTTTAAGTTGTGGGCAATGCAGTATATACTCAACACATCCTCCAAAAATAGACTTACATACACACGGCATCAATCTTTCAGGTAAACCTCTATGCAAATTCAAGGTCTATTGAGAGCCTAAATGGATGCGTTCAAATGGAAACCTCAAAATGTGCCGTGATACTCAGAGGTTTTACTGGCCTACAAACCACACATTCAGCTGCAGCTGGCTGTGCTCTGGTTACTCTATAGACCTCAATAACCCATTGACCCTTGCCTCCTCACAGCCGTCCCCTTCTGCTCTCCATCTACAGTAGCTTCAGCTGTCAAATGAAGGGTGTTTATGAGCTTCTGTGGTCTAGCGTAAGCTAATACAGAGTGAAATATGACGCCCCGCGTGAAATACATCTCAGTGTGTGTTCCAAAGTCAAGTGCGTTTTAACGCTTAAGAACCGAGGCCTTCAGCTGAGGAGAAGTGTGTGAATGAGTGATTCTGACCTGCAGCTGCATGTTGGTTTGGGTGAGCTCCTCCGCTTTCTTTTCTAGCGACATCACCCACACTTTCCTTTTCTGTCTGCAGCGTGTGGCGGCTGCGCGATTCCGCTCCAGGAATTTCCGTCGGCGCTCGTCGGGGTCTTCGTCCACGACACGCCGGCGACGACCTCCGCTGGGCGGCGGGGATTGAAGGGTCTGCGTCGGCTGCATTTGCTGCGCAGCCGGAGATAACTGTAAAATACAGGACAACAAAAAGTCTGAGGTTGCATTCTCTCCCGAGGCATCATATTCATATTCATAGACTTGGCTGCTGGCCAATCACCTGCCAAACATCTCCTCGTTCAGACCTCTCCAGCCAGAAACTTCCTGTCTGGGAGTTTTCTTTAAAACAACATGTGCCCTGTACACGTGGCCCTACGGCCCTATGATGGACGTCTGGGCGTGAGAAACAGCAGTCTGATTTACAGGCTGCCCCACCCTCATAAAGAGGTGTCAGGGCCCAGTTTTCCACTGCACACGTACACTCGGACCAATACTCTACGACACCCTGAGAAACAGGGCCACTACCAGCGCACAAGGCCCACAAAAAGCTTCTTTGACACATGCTTGGCAGTTGCCATGTTTGCTGTCTTTAGATCATTACAGGTTTCTGGAGGCGATGGAAAATGCAGTGGCTTTGATGGTTTGTATGTATACAGGGCCCCTTCTTTGGCTTAATAACACATTAAGGCAGAATTTCTGAATCACAAAATGATGGATTCAGTCATCCTAAAGAGTTTAAGTGTCCAGACTTGAAGGTTCATACATATATGTGGAAGCTTCTTTCTGCCACTGAATAAAAAACAAAACAAAAAAAAGGTAATTGTGACTTTTTATTTCAAAATTCTGACTTTTTTTCTCAGAATTGTGTGATATAAACTTGAAATTGCGAGTGATTAAGTCAGAATTGTGTGATATAAACTCACAATTGTGAGTTATAAAGTCAGAATTGCGAGTTTATAACATGCAATTGTGAGTTTATAACTCGCGATTCTGGCTTTATTTCTCGCAATTGTGAGTTTATATCTCACAATTCTGACATAATATATATAGCAATTCTGACATTACATCTCACAATTCTGTCTTTACTTCTCGCAATTTCTCAGAAATTTATATCTCGCGATTCTGAGAAAAAAGTCAGAATTGTGAGATAAAAAGTCTCAATTTTTTTTTTTTTTATTTAGTGGCGGAAACAAGCTTACGTACATATAAGAGTGACCACGATAAAAGCAGAAAAAATATTTTAGAAATCTAGTTTAAAACACATGTTCCATGTTCTTAGAAATGTACTCTTGATTTCATATTATTTTGTAAAACTTTTACACCATTTTCAACAAAAATGTCATGTGGTGCAAGTAAAACATAACATACTGTTTTAAATTACATTTACTTTACGACATACAGTACATTTTCTTACAGCTTGAATACATGTGAGTGTACATGTTTTTTTATTATTAGAAAAGATTTTAAATATATTTTCCAAGGTAAAAAGACTTTTTTAAAACATAATGAATTAGAAATATCACAAGTTTTTGAGGAGTCGCACATTTACATTACATTTTACAACCTGAACTAACATTGCGTTTTCATAATGAGGTCAAATTATCGGATATTATATGAGACTTATTGACCTTGACACACAGTCATGAGTCTGCAGGGGTCTCTCTATGATATAAGTTCTTGTTTTATGTTTTTTCTGTGTGTCTGTATGTTGGTCACATCACATGACTTCGATTTGGCAGACAAAGGTTTTTGTTTTCTAAATATTAATAATAACTACTTCAAGAAAACTTAAATTTTTTTTTTTTTTTAATAAACATTAAAATGTTATGCCAATTGTTAATCTTTTTTCATTATTATATCAAGACAGATGTACAATTCTGAAATTTATACTTATAATAATATGATATATAGTGTTATTATAATTATAACACTTATTACACTGTAAACCCTAATGCTCAAAATAATTAATTGGTTTGAGTAGGGTAAACTTAAATTAAACAAATTAGTTCAAACAACTTTTATGAGTATTTTGAACTTTCTTTTTCTTTTGAGTTCACAAAACTGACACATTTTAAGTAAACTGAACTGTTTCATTGTTTTGAGATTTATGAACTTTCTTTTAATTTAGACAAACTTAAATTTTCCTGAAACTGGGCTGGGATTTCTATTTCACTCGAAAGGGAGAGTAAATGCTAAAATGAAAGCCTGGTTTCACAGACAGTGTTTAGATTAAGCCAGGATTAGGCCTTAGATCAATTAGGACATTTAAGTAGCTTTTATAAACGTACCCTAGAAAAAAACATTACTTAAAACATTGTATTTTAAGATATGTCAGTGCAAGTTGCTTTCAGTTAAAACAGCTCAAACATGCTTTTTTAGTCTAGAACTAGCTTAAGCCTTGTCTGTGAAACTTTTTTTTTTGAAAAGAAGATTAATGTTAAGTGGGAGATTAATAATCTTTAATGTTTTGCTATGCTTATTTAGAAGAGTTACTGTTATGGGGGTGTTAAAGCTAGACAAGTTTCCATTACTAAAGATATTTAAGTTCAGATTACATGATATTTTAAGTTAAATGTATGAATTAACTTACTCAAACATTTTAAGTTAAGAGCAATTAAAATGTATGAGTACAAAAATAATGTATGAGCCAGTTCTGCGTACTTAAACTTTGAATTTCTTAACTCAAAAATTTTGACTGATAACTTCAGTTTTTTTTAATTTTGCCAGCTTATTCAGGCTTACATAAAAGAGGTGTATTCAAGTAATGTACAGTATTTTTGAATAAAATCTGAATAAAAACACTTTTTAATTTTATGCCAGATGTTCATAACTGAGCCCCAGTTTAACTTTTTTTATTATCATTTATTTGACATGACTCAAGTAAACTCGAGTAAGTTCAATAGAGCATTAGAACCTCAACCCAGTCCAGTACCTGTGAAGCAGCGGAGTGCATGGGTTGGTGTGGAGAGGTCTGGTGTCCGTGTGCAGGGTGCAGGTGGGGCGGGTGGGTGTTGTGGTGCCCGTGGCTCTGTGGGTGGTGATGGGCACTCTGTGCATGGCTGGGGTGGTGGTGGGCATGGTGTGGGTATCCGTGGGGTGGGCCCTGCATGTGCTGGTGAGGGTGAGAGTGCAGGTGGTGGTGACCGGCCTGATCCTGCCGCGATGGCATCATCTCCATCATATGACCCATGGAGTTCATGCTGCCATTCGACATGCCCCCCGGATGGTGGGCAAGGGCAGCTTTCAGTCTCTGAGTAGGAAAATGGGGGGAAATGGTATATATTAGCATTATGACTTGCAAGTTTCAAATTTTCCATTTAAAAAGTGTATTTTATTTGGTCCATTGTACAAAAAATAAAATAACCTGTCACTTTGATTAGCATCTGGGGGGCATGTTGTGAATGTGAACATTGCATTAATTGTTTTTATAATGAGCATTTTTATTTTCCAGTAAAATATCTAAACATCATTAAAAAATTATTAAATATAATTAATGAATTATATAATGAATTATAATTGCACATATATATATATATATATATATATATATATATATATAGGCAATTGTTTCCTATTTTTAAGTATGCAAAAATAAAATAAAATAAAATAAAATAATTCTTTAAAAAATGTATTTGGCAATTAGATATATTCTGTGAAAACAAATTATAATTTTGCTACCCAAGAAAATATATCTTTATTTTTTGAGGATATTTACCTGGGAAACTAGACCAAATGTCTGATTCATTTAAATTTCCGTTAACATGACAAAACATGGCTGTCTATTGAGTCGACAAGTGAGCGCTCATATTTTTCCGATAGATTACATGTGACCGTTCGCCCACTTTGTGACGTACATGAATGTCCGAGCTAAGCCTGTCACTCCCATTTACCCTCTCACCCACACACCTACACACCCTCTTACACACCCAAACACACTATTCCACTATCTGTCGTCACTGTCT
This sequence comes from Ctenopharyngodon idella, assembly GCF_019924925.1. NCBI lineage: Eukaryota > Metazoa > Chordata > Actinopteri > Cypriniformes > Xenocyprididae > Ctenopharyngodon > Ctenopharyngodon idella. Next base: position 12,304,909 of record NC_067235.1, on the reverse strand, counting down.
AAGAGCTTCATCTGAAGAACGAGCCCAGCGCGGTGCAGGTCTGGCAGCGAGAGGCCCCTGAGGACTTTCTCCCCCGATTTGCCCATTTCCCCTTCGGCCTACGCACTGTTGCTTCAACCGTGTGGTCTACTTAAGCTTTCACCCAGGGCTGGTCTTGGAGTCTATGACTCTAGAGACGCTCAAAGCGCGTCTGTGTTTGGAATATGTTTACCTGGCTGCTCTCTCTCTCACAGAGCTGTTTTTCTGGGCAGCTGAATAAGACAACTTAGGGGTCTGAAAAAAGCCACAAGTATAAACATACCTCCCGCCAAAATATGTCCGATGGTTTGATCTGTTGACGGCACATGTAGACAAAATGAAAAAAATGAAAAGTACATAAGCATGTGCATATATACTTATATGTCTGTGTCCATTCAGTTTGACTTTTTTAAATTTGAGCCAATGCAAAAAACTAGGAGTATTTTTAGAGAGTGTTGAGTCTACGATATATATATTTCCACAAGAGCTGAGCAGGTAGACTGACTTTATAAGAAATGGGTCTGAGGTTCGAAAAAACAAACCAAAAACACACACACAAAATGAGTCAAATAAATGAAAGAAAACATGAAATGAAGTCAAGCAAGGATAATCTCTTCATGGAAAGTAACACTTAAAAAAAATCAAACAAAATGACACAAAGGTGCACTCAGTAGTTTTTTGTTTGTTGCACTGGCCAATATAGCCTCTTGGACTTATACTGACACCTAGTGGTGTGGATGCAGCATCATGCAAAAGTATTCTGTCTCAAAAGCCATTGCAGAAAATGCACAATTTTTAGTCAGCCATGAACATTGTAGGGGGTAACGCATTACAAGTAACCCAAGTTATGTAATCAGATTACTTTTTTTCAAGTAACTAGTAAAGTAGCGTATTACTTTTAAATTTACAACAAAATATCTGAATTACTTTTTCAAATAAGTAACTCAAGTTACTTTGTTTTCCATTTATTGACTGACAGCTCTGAGAGAATCAAGTAACTTTCTCCAACACTGGCCATGAATACTGTAAGAATCCAATAAAATGAAGGGTTACTAAGATACTTTATACTACGGGGGCTGATGAATGCTTGATTCTGATCAGTAGATGAATGTTCTTAGGTGTGCAATCATTTTCCAGTAAACACACAGCTAAAGTAGTTCCATGCAGGTCTTGACTGCATAACATTTCATATCACTTTGCCAAATGATTTCAGTTATTTCAAAGGTCCTTACAGCCTACGACAGCAAAAGAACCAGAACCCACTAAGCAAATAAATACAACAAACAATAGGATAAAAATGACACACTATTTCCATGTTTTTCCCACAAAATTATAAAAAGCACATTCTCTTTCACATACAGCACAGACAAACACAGAAACATACACAAGCACGCAACTCGTTGTCTTCATTGCCCTACAACTTTATCTTTAAAATAGTTTCACAGCTGAAAAGCCACACGACATTTCTCACTAAGGTAGTAACGTCAATAGCCGCTTTTCCGCCAAAATTACCCGGAACAATTTTGTCCCAAGAACTTTTTTCCCCCAGACCTGTTGCTGTCTGCGTTTCCATTGCGATCTAAAGTACCGTGAAGATTTAGTCTGGTGATGTAGGACTGGTCGCAACTTTCCAGTTCCTACTGGATTTCGTCCTCTGCATATAAGCTTAATAAAGACTGAACCTCGACATTGGTCCATCGGTTGTATTTTTTAAACTCCAATGTTGATTCAAATAGCAAACAACTGCACACACTGCAACAGACTTTTAAAAATGGTGGTTGAAATAAAATGCTGCATGGAGTCAACCAATCAAAATGCTGCGTGAACTCAACCAATCAGCATGTTCAGCACCCAAGTCCCACCCCTAAAAGTTCCTGAATTTTGAAAAAGTACTACCTCGTGAGCAGGGACTTTCTGAGGGGAATTTTTTTACCCGGAACTTCATTTAGACCCTGGTTTCTATGGTCGAAACACACCAAGTACCACCCCAAAGTCCCTAGTTCCTGGGAAAGTTCCTGCGGTGGAAAGCAGCTAATGTTTTTGAAGTAGTTAAACTTTCAGCTTTGCTGTTAGTAGAGAAGCAGCTGCCAAAAATGGTAGAGAGACGCACAGACTGAAGTAATTTGACAATCTTAATCAATTTCTCTGCCTCTGTCTCTCTGTATCTCTTATGAATGGCTCAAGCCTCTGTTATTAGCTCTAAAATGACATTTTGGAAATGGGAATGGAGGCTTGGGATGAAATTCATAAGAAATTAGTTCTGCACACAAGAGCATTTTAAGTACAAAAACCTGACAAATGTCTTGAAATAAAATGTCTGAACAACGTCGTGAGGCATGGTAACCATAATACAATATAAGCAGAATATGCGTCATGGCCACATTACCACCTTGGGTGTGCATTATTGTTCTAATAATTCAACGGCCCGTCTTCAATCATTCCTTACATATCAGTTGGTAGTTTGTGATTTCTGCTTTCATAAGGCAACCCACTCCATGTAAAATAAAACAGGCTACCAATACAAACAGAGGCTTCATCTCATGTGAATGTACATAAAATTTACACATATTTTACAAAATTACGATTCACTTCTTTATGTGCCCATTTTTTAATTTTCCCTTTCTGTAATTTAAATCGCATACGTTTCCACAAACAGATCCAGAAGAATGACAGAAAAGAATCAGACATGTCCCTGCCATGCTCCTGTTCTCCCAGGCGCTCCAGATGCTGTGGGTCAGAGAGGCCAGTGTCCAGAGCTGTGTGTTTGTAACAGGCAGCACATTCACTCTCTGAGAGTCATAGCCAGCTGGACCGTATGTGAGTGCCAAGGCACAGACCAGAGCACAGCATCCCTTTCTTCTCAAGCTGGTCAACCTGTGAGATTTTTTTTTTTTTCAAGACGTATTTATTCTCTGAATCATCCTAGTTGCTATTTACCAAAACAAAACCTAAACTGATTTGATAAGTTGCTGGCTCTTCAGCTCTCCAAGCCAAGCAAAGCCATACCGTCCCTCCCTGACTCCTGGAGCTGCCAGTGCTTTCTGCCTTCACACACTTGCTGCCAAATGCACAAGCACTAACCTACCCACCCTTACTGCTGCCCTTAACTGGCACTAATGCTGTTTTCACCCACCCGCTGCATCTTAATCCACTCTAACCCATGCCAACACAACAATAATAACCCACCATTGCCTTTATCAACATTTCTGCTGCAGCATGCAGAACACTTTCCGTTAAGAAAACACTGCCTGCCAGCCACAGCGAGGCACCTAAACTTTCCATTTTCTGTTCCCCCCAGTCTGTTATCTGTGTATATGTCTAGTGCATGATTGTATGTATGATTTATATGTCTGGATTAGCACATTATTAGCACAATATCAAAAAAAAAAAAAAAAAAAAAAAAAAATTTTGGAAGCTACCTAAAATATATCAAACATTTTATTGGAAAAAGTGCAGTGTTTGAATATATACACACACTACTGTTCAAAGGTTTGGTGTCAGAAAGATTTTTATTGTTGTTTTTGTTTGAAAGAAATGAATGCTTTTATTCAGCAAACACGCACAAGTGACAGCAAAGATTTTACAATGTTACAAAAAATTCTATTTCAAATAAATACTGTTCTTTTGAACTTTCTATTCAAAGAATTCTGAACAAAATTAAACACGGTTTCCACAAAAATATTAAACAGCACAAGTGTTTTCATCATTGATAGTATAAAAAATATTTCTTGAAATCAGCATATTAGAATTATTTTTGAAGGATCATGTGACACTGAAGACTGGAGTAATGATGCTGAAATTTCAGCTTGGACATTAAAGGAATAAATTACATTTTCAACATATTACAATAGAAAGCAGTGATAATAATAATATTAATATTATTATAATGGGATTATATAATATAATATAATAAAATAATATTTTATATAATATAATATAATAATATTTCACAATATTACTGCTTGTATTGTATTTTGGATCAAATAAATGCAGCCTTGGTGAGCAGAAGAGACTTCTTTCAAAAACATTAAAAATCGTACCGATCCTAAAGTTTTGAATGGCAGTATATATATATATATATATATATATATATATATATATATTTTAAGCATGAAAAAATAACATTAATAAAATATTTTTAAGCATGCAAAAATAAAAAAATATAAATAAAATAATTCATTAAAAAATGTATTAGATATATTCTGTGAAAACAAATTACAATTTTGCTACCCAAGAAAATATATCTTTATGTTTTGAGGATACTTGGAAAACAAGACCAAAATTATGATTCTGATTTATAACACACTTCTTTCAAAAGCATGAAAAAAATCATAATCCCAAACTTTTAAAAGGGTATATCGAAAAATGACTACGAAATTCTGCTTGACGGAACAATCTGGTTTGATATTTTGTTATCCAATGCAATTAAATTGATATTTTTTAAATTATAAAATATTTTGGATGCTTTAATATTTAATTTTTTTTTTTTAATGGAATTTTGAATTTTGCACTTATACAGCACAATAATGGTTTAATGGTATATTTAATCAGTGGTTAAACTGTTCAAAAATGAACAACAGTTCAAAACTGTCAGATGCAACAAAACATACCGACAATAAGACATTTTTATATAATATACCGTGTCTCACTCTCTCCGCTCATCTAAAAAATGAGACCTCTATATTAGGTTCTAATATGTGTACAAAGATGGAGTGTATCAGAATCACAAGAGCCAAGGGACCATCTTTCATCCATTAACATACTTGACATACTGGGGTCACAGTGCACAGAAACACCTCTGACTGATTGCGCCACCTGTCCATCAACACTCTCACTTTGATTGGACCTGGGCAGCTGTGCAGTGTGCACCTATCTCTCCCTCCCTCTTAGTCCGGGGCAGATTGCGCCGAGTTCCCACACGGTGGAATGCCACTGTCTGAAGCCATGCCACAAGAGAGAGGACAGACGCGGGGCCTCCTCATATAAAGCTCAGCTTGGCAGTGAGCCAGCAGCGGTTGGAGGGAGGAAGCGGGAAGGGGGGTATTGGAGTATCTTTCTCTTCCACAGGAAGAGACATTCATCCATCATTTGTGGGGCGCAGGGAGATCGTCCGCTATCAGTGCTCTAATGTAATCAGTCTGGCGCTGAGCAGGGCCCCAGAGTGCCACACGAGGTCAGAGGCCAAATGAGCCACAACAGGCTGAGAGAGAGAGAGACGGCACAAAGCAGGAAGTACACACTTAACAGATACCTTGTAACCATTAGACACACTACTGATACGGAATACACACGCTATGTGCTGAAACACTTGACCAAACTTGAGAAAAAAAGTCTGAATTGATAAATATACACTCAAAAAAAATGCTGCGTCAAATACAATCCAAGTTGGGTTGAAAATGGACAAACCCAGTGATTGGGTTGTTTTAACCCAGTGATTAGGAATGTTTGCTCAGCGTGCTGGGCAGTTTTATTTAACCCAACTATTGTTTAAAAATGACTATATGGCTAGCTTAACATTTGAAAAATTAATAAGCAGTTTAATAAATGTTTATTGTTTAGTTATTATTCATTAAACTTAGTAATAAATGTTCATTTATTAAACATATTAATAAATGTTAATTTTGGGTTCATTTTAAGCAAGCAATACAGTCATTTTTAAACAATAGTTGAGTTAAATAAAACTACCCAGCAGGTTGGGCAAAAATTTAACCCAACCGCTGGATAAAAAGAACCCCATCACTGGGTTTGTTCATTTTCAACCCAACTTGGGTTGTTTTTAACCCAGCATTTTTTAGAGTATAGTATATAAAAAAATGGTGTAAAGAAATTTTACCTCAGAACTAGTAAATTTCACAAACAATTACAAAGAAACGGCAAGAAACACAATTTTGAAGTAGAAAAAATGAAATAGTATTTTTTTGCAAGATGTACTCTAATAAGCTTTGTTTTATTTACAACATCGAGAGCACATAATCATCTACAAAAGACCATAAAAGAACAAAAGGCACACTTATCAGACAGACATTCATTCTTTGAGCTTTTGGTAACATCAAACAAACCGCTGAAACCTGCTCTCCTGCTGGCAGAAACCCAGAATAAACATGAACCCATTAGTCACTCGACGGGACAAAAATCTGACACATCAAAACTAGAATGTTCAGATCACATTTAAGCAATTTCTTAACTAGGATTTTTCATCCTTTACACTTCCTACCACAAATTGGACTCATCAATAATGTACACCCTTAAAAATAAAGGTTCAAAAAAGTTTTTTTTGCAGAGATGCCATAGAAGACCCATTTTGGGTTCCCCAAAGAACCCCAGTGAACAGTTCTTAAAGGAAACATGTTTTCTTAGTGTGAAGAACATTTAAGAAATCCAAAAAAAACTTCTTCCACTATAAAGAACCTTCTGTGCAATGGAACGATTCCATGGATGTCAAAAGTTCTCCAATAAAGAATCTTTATTTTTAAGAGTGTAGCAAGAGCAAGAAAGAAATAAGAATAAAAGTACTCTCACCCAAGTACTTCAAGGAAAACTTTCTCTTCCAAATCTGGCAGGTAGAAATGAACGGTGCAGGGAGGCTTGTAATATAACCTATTTATGTTAGGTGTCCATAATCTCTTATGACGTTAACTGAGAACCCAGATCAGCGCTGATGTGTGTCACTGAGTAGGTCTCATCTGCCTCTCATAATGAGGTGTAAACAGACATTAGAGTCGAGCCCACAGAGCTGAAACAGCAGCTGTATTAGCCTGTAATGATAGTGCTGTCTTGCACGCTGGCACTGCAAAACCTGAGAAAAACAGTCATTACTGTTACACAAGTGTTGGCCTGTTGAGAAGCTGCCCTTCAGAGATAAACTCTCCTGAACTGATTCACAACAGAGAGAAGTGTGTGAAGCACCTGTGTGTGTGTGAGATGTAACCAAATATTCAAGACAGGTAGGGAATGAATGTACAAGTTTAAGAATTGGTAATCTTGGGAAACTTTTGTGGTAAAGCTAAGCACTGGATTTGCCAACGTTTGCCAACTTAAATCTTTTGAAAGATACTGAAAGAGTTTTGTTTGAAGCACTTAGTAGCAAGTTAAGTAGATATCTACTTGGAAGTCCATTTTTGTTTTTTCGCAACGCAATTTTTTAGACTGACTGTTCAAATTGCAAGTTAAATGTAGAGGAGATGTGAGAGATTCATGTCAGATATGTCACCATGTGTGAGATTTTAGCAATAGATGTTTCCCATTTCAAATCCAATCACACACAAAGACAACAAAAAACAAGAAGAGGCGACATATAGAGTGTTTTAATTAAGTCTTTTTAAGGCTGGAATGCACTACGCGACTTTTAAAGGGGTCATGAATTGAGAAATCAACTTTTCCTTGGGGTTTTTTAGATTTATAATAATAGGTCATCGTACTATATGAATATCCTATAAGTTTCAGAACTGAAAACTTCCTTGTTAGACACGGCCCTACGAATGACTGATCCTGGAATGAATCTATAGTTGAAACGCCGCCTCCACAGAAGAAATCAACGCCTACTTGATCATTGCAACGTTAGCCCCGCCCACTGGGGTGTTAGTAAGATGACAAGGAGAGACGAGGATCAGGATACAGGACTAAAAATAACATTACCTTTCAAAGGATCCTAATGCTAGGAGTATGGTTATTTATTTTCAACAATGTGAATGTCTCAGTTGAGCTTTATTTATTTGTATTCAGAACATTTCAATGTGAAATCTTTGGTAAATCAATCGCATTTCTGCGCAGGCTTTGCAAACAGACTTTTACAACAGTAATGCAACAACATGTAAGTAACTGCGAAATTTGTCAACTCAGACCACCCAAAAAAAAAGCAGACTAGCTATGATGCTCGGAAACTAGCCTTGGCTCCTCCAGACTGCAATTTAGAGCAAAAATCTGTATGAAAAAGTTGTGTACTGTATTTCAGCCTTTATCGCAACAAGTGCCACCTACTGGTCAATATGAAAAATGTCAATATGACAAATTTTGCTTATAACTTCTAAATATAGTAGTCAAAATCTGAAGTGGATCAAAAAAGTTCATCAAAGTTGCACTAAGAACTAAGTTGTCCTAAGAAGAATGTTTTAGGACAACTTTGATGAAAGTTTTTGATCCACTTCAAATGTTGACTACTGCAGTTCATCTAAAAACCATGAGACTTCAAATTTAAACATATTTCAACTTGTCCCACAACATATGATGGAAAAAAAACCCAACATATCTCTAGTGTACGTTTAGAATGAGACGCAAAATGAACAAACAAAATTCATAAAAATAAACAAATAAAAAAAAAAAAAAAAAATTCACACCACCTTTGAAGGTAGTTTGGATCTATTAGTTTTTCAATGTTTTTTTCCTCTTTGGACAACAAAAACATTTTAAGTTGGATGGGCCAAAAATATGATTTTTCTGCCTGTCTAAACAAGGCCAATGTTTTTAGACATTTTCCACTTTTCTGTACAAATGTTTGTGAAAACTGTGCCATTATTTGAATTCATTTGTGTATAATATATAAAAATAATACATGCACCTAAAAGCCACGACAAGCTGCAAATTGTACTAAACTGTATAGTGAAAAATGTGGCAACATGAGACTAAGGGGGATGTGTCTGTAATAATACCTTCCACAGCATCTTGAGAAATAACTCACAAATTTCTCATCCTGTTCCTTTCCTTCTACAAATCAATCATCAGATATTTTAAGCAATATAAAACATAATATAGCTCAATAGAGCCCAGACGACAATCTATCAGGTTCGTTCATGTGATATCCACACAGCTATCCTGCAACGTCCATCCGTCCACAGTCATAAGAGCAGCAATCGTTTAAAATCCGTCTCCGTTTCATCGCTGATCTTTAGCCTCTCCTTTCTGACCTCTCATTTCTCTCACTCACTCATGTGTTTCACAAGGCCTGAGGCATGATGGGTAATTGCACATTAATGGTATTTATTAATTGCCTCTTCCTTCATGACACTTGTGTTTAAGTGATATCATCGCAAATGCATCAAGGTGCATCTTGACAACAGACTCGGTTTTCTGAAGACGGAGGGATGACTTCATATCAATAAAAGAGTGTAAGGAGAGAGGGAGGGCCACACCTGCTGCTGAAGGAGTAAATCAAAGTGAATGAGGTCAGAGGCAAGAGGGAGCCCCTGGGTAGAAGTGGAGCAGGACAGCGTGTGTGTGTGTGTGTATGTGTGTGTCTTGCCAGAAAGAGCTTGTATGCTGTCTGCCAGACTTGCTGCCAACTAAACTCACTCTGAACCGTATCAGTGACAGCTCTACCTGTCTAATACTCCTTCTGTCAATCTCGTGTTGTTCCTTTTCTTCTTTACTTCCTTTCATCTCTCTTCTATTCCCTGCCTGTAATGATTAGACTTTATGAACTGTGAGACTGTTCTCTCTCCTTCCAACATGAACCAACTGAGAAAGTCGGAGCTCTTGGTTTCATGAAAATCTGTAAAATTTCAATTTTTCTAAAATTTCTATATACACAGGGCTGTGGCCAAAAGTATTGGCAGTGACATAAATTTTCTGTTTAGCAAAGTTTGCTGCTTCAGTTGTTGGTATTGATTCACAATGATTCTAGATGCTTGTGAAGAGCAGCGTTGGGGGTAACGCATTATAAGTAACTTCAGTTATGTAATCAGATTACGTTTTCAAGTAACTAGTAAAGTAACACATTACTTTTTCAATTTACAACAAAATATATAAGTTACTTAATGTATTTAATCTCACTTTATTAACCAATGTCTTTGCTGCTGACCTTCAATGATCTAATTCAACTACACTAATAAGGAAAAATTACTTTAGATTAGATTTAGAAATAAAAGTGTTGAACTTCCTTCTCCTGCATCTTATTCTTCTTTAATCCAGAATGGCAGCACAGCTGAAAGGTTTTTTTGAGCTGCGGCCTCTACTGTACAGGCGTAAATATGCATTTCCTTTAGCCTGAGGCATATTCATTTCACTTTTGGTGTGAAAGGGCCTTAACATTGGCCAAAAATAGAATTTTTTTGTTGTTATTAGAAAAGAAACAAGCAAGTCCAGCCCAGGTGAGAAAAAAGTAATGCAAAAGTAATGTAACGCATTACTTTTCATAAACAGTAACTAACGCAATTACTTACTTTATTATTATTATTATTATTATTAATTTATTAATATTGTAATGCATTACTTTTAAATGTAACTTTCCCCATCACTGGTGAAGAGTGATCAATGCATTTTAAAAATTTCAAGAAGCTTCACTGGCCAAAAAAAATAACTTTTTTATCTCAAAACCCAAATTTTTCTGGCCCTGGTAAAAAAAAATGACCAGCTAACATCATTTCACTAATCATATCATCAGCACATGAGAAAGTGTGAACAAGTACTAGTCAGGTGAAATCACTCAATCATTCTTATTGCATTATAAGAGCAGACTGATTACTATAAAAGGAGGGAAGAAGTGTTCTTGTGTTAGCAACGGTTACCTCCAAATAAAGATATGTAGCCATCGTTGCTTTGCATCAAAATGGCCTCACATGCAAGGAAATTACTGCAAAGAATATTGCACCTGAAATTACCATTTACTGGATGATAAAGAACTTCAAGGAGAGAGATTCAGCAGTGAAGAAGGCTTCAGGACATCCCAGAGTGTCTAGCAAGCGCCAGGACTGTCTCCTCCTGTGGAATCGTCTCACCACCAGTGCAGAGCTGCTCAATATTGGCACCAAGTAGTTTCGAGTGCATCTGCACACCAAGTGAGGCGAAGACATTTGGACAATGGCCTGGTCAATAAGGGCAGCAAAGAAGCCACTTCTCTCCAAGAAAAACCTCAAGGACAGACTGAAATTCTGCAGTAAGTACAAGGATTGGACAGCAGAAGTTATTTTCTCTGATGAAGTCCCATTCAGACTGTTTGGGACATATGGAAAATCTATTGTCTGGAGAAGAAAAGATGAACGCTACCATGAGTCCTGTGTCGTGCCAACAGTGAAGCATCCCGAGATCATTCATTGTGTGGGGTTACGTTTCATCCAAGGGAGTGGGCTCTCTCACATTTCTGCCCAAAAACACTGCCAGGAATAAAGAATGGGATCTGCAAGAGCAACTTCTCCCAACAACCCAGGAGCAATTTGGTGATGATCTGTGCATTTTCCAGCATAATGGAGCACCATGGCACAAGGCAAGAGTGATAATTAAGTGGCTCAGAGAGACATTGAAATTCTGGATCTGTGGCCAGGAACCTCCCAGGATCTTAATCCCATAGAGAACCTGTGGTCAATCCTCAAAAGGCCAGGGGACAAGCAGAAGAACACAATTTGTGATCAACTCTGAGCACTAATAAGGCAAGAATGGATCGCCATCAGTCAGAAATTGGTCCAGGAGCTGATATCCAGCACGCCAGAGTGAATTGCACAGGTTATGAAGAAGAAGGATCAACACTGTAAATACTGAATCTTTGCATATAGAGTCAAAGCTGTAAATATTGAATATACTGAAGGTTTTTGCCAATAAAAGCTTTTAAAACTTGTGAAATGCTTATCATTGTTTTCCAGTATACCATAGAAACATGTGAAAAATAATCTACAAATACTGAAGCAGCAGACATTGCAAAACACAATTTATGTCAGGGCTGTATCTGTAAGAATTTTTAAAAAATAAATAAATGCTTTTATTGCAGCAAGGATGCATTAAATTCAAATCAATTTCTTTTCTATTCATAAAAAATTCATGGTTTCCATGAAAAACAACAACAACAACAACAAAAAACAGCACAACAGTTTTCAACCTCGATAATAAATGTTTCTTGAGCTTTAACATTACATTACATTCTAAAATACATTAAAATATTAATGAATGTTTTCATGAAATTAATTAATAATAAAAATAATATTTAATTGTAGTATATTTTTTTATATAATAAATGTGTTAAATTGACAGCATAATATAGCAATATGTAGCAGCAAAATTTGATTTTATCCTTTATTCATACTAGTCACGGCTGTGCTGTTTTACAATCGTTTTCAAACCACAGAGGAGGCTGAAATCAGAGGTATAAACTATATCCTGCACCAGAGTCCCATAGATTCAATGTCTCAGCCACTAACTCTTGCGTCCTTCAACCCCCTGGGTCTGCTTTATGTTCACTCTCCCTCATTGCATAAATCTGAGCTGTAATTTTCCTGGCACTGGTTCCCATTCTCTGTGGGCTCCAAGGTACGAGACGGCCATCTATTTCTCCCAGTTCCCCCTGAACACTGATGCCAGACTCAATAAGGGTCTTGCCCTCGTCTCTCCAAGTCCAGGCCCTGCTGTGCCTCGCCGCGCATGCCCGATCCCTCCACCACACCGCCCATTAGCTCATTTTTAACAACCCCCACCCCCACTCCACTCTCGCCCCCTAAAGCAAGACCCCGCCAGCGGCTGCGAGCTGGGGACCACTTAACTGATTTCTTATGGGAGGGTTTCTGAGCCGGGAGAGGCAATCCTTTTGGTGGGAGCACTGCCGTCAGTCTGAGCTGAGCTGTTTGGCACAAATGTGGGTCTGTGTCAGCTTTGCCAGGCTAATCATTTGGAACCAATTTAATTTAGCTTTACATTGCATTTTGTCACAAAGCAGGAATTTTATATATGATGCAGTTAATGGGAAGAATGACAGCAGGAAGGCAAAATCTACAAGCTGGCATATGTGGCAGAAAAATTTTAAAAAAGGTTTTAATATCATGCACTGTAATATATATAGTTCAACACTTTTTTATTCAACACTATGTGTTATTTGCCATTTTTTTATTATTTGTTAAATTTACAAGAAATTTCTAAGTGAAAACTGTCTTAAAGTAAATCCTACACCGAATGTTTTTTGGTTTACTGTTTTTAAGGACACATGCTCTTCAAATACCAAATTCAGCACCAGAAATCTCCTGGTATATATGACCCAATGGGGATCTGTGGCAGGAGCTGAACAAGGAAATCACTCCCTTAAAGCCGCCCCTGAATGGCAGGCTGGGTAATAGCTACAGAACCCAATCAGGATCACCTAACAAAAGCAGACACAATCATCTCCGCAGACGAGCTAATCAACGCGAGTGCAACTGCCGACACAGACATCCATCACTTTACCATGTAAATACAGCACAGCGTGAAATGAAATAGGCCCCAGCCTTCCCAATCAACCTGTATTCCGTACAGGGTGCATTCAACAAACACCATTTGAAACATTTCAGGGTCAAACAGTTGTAAAAACAGAACTGATTGCACTCAGGCGTGGATATGTGAGCACCACGGGTCCTTAACTTCAAAGAGACAGAGACAGGTAGGTTAATGTCTTTAGCATTGAAACGTATTAGCATGCATTGCATTTAAACAAACAAAAGTATCAGCTGCAGATTTCTCAATTAAGTTTTGGTCCTTTGATGAGGAAAATCATTTTACCAAATCTTAATTTGACATATTTAGTAATACAAGTGCAGAATCACAGTGTAACTTATAAAAAGCACTCATTTCAGCTAATGGCTAATGTGACACATTTAACCACAGATATGTAGTTTAGGGGAAGTTTATTTCAGGTGTGCCTGTAAAGGTAGTTGAGGAAATATCAAATTAGTTACAAAGTAAACATAAATAGCCATGTATATATACATTAGGGTGCACAGATGGTGTGAGATTCGTTCCCATCAGCCTCATGCTTTGATGTTCAAGCCTTGTGTACAAATTCAGATTCTCAAAACTAGCATCACATTAATTTTCTTTCTTGGAAAATAAGGGACATTGCTCCTTTTCTTTATACCACTAATGCCATTTATTTGATAAATAAACTATTAACTGCAGCTGTGGTGACAACTGACCGCACTGTAAAACTAAACCCTTGTGAAAAAGAAAGTGCGCTTAATTTTATTGAATGTGCACTTGTAGTGTGCTGTACTTGCTATCTTAAAAGTATATTTTTTAAAAAACTGTACTTGCAGATAATATCATATCAGTGAAATAAAAGGATTAAAGGCATAATTCATCCAAAATTGAAAATTTTGTCATCATTTACTAACTCTTATGTTGGTCCAAACCTGTATGAGTTTCTTTCTTCTGTTGAACACAAGAGAAGACATTTTAAAGAATGTTACTAACTAGTCAGTTGACGACACCCATTGACTTCCACAGTATTTTATTCCTACTATGGAAGTCAATGGCTACCATCATGTACCGTCATGATTACCAACATGCTTTAAAATATCTTCTTTTGTGTTCAACAGAAGAAAGAAATTCATACAGGTTTGGACCTGTGTACTTAGTACACTTTCATGACTGTTTATTAACACACTTAAGTACACTTTTAAAAAGTGCTCTTTGTAAAAATGTTAAATTAAAGGTTTTACCTTAAAGTACATTTTAAATCATTGTTTTTATAATTTTTTGTTATTTTGATGTGTTGACTAACATACTAAAGCACATGTACTTGATAATAAAAGTATGTGTTTTTTGTATTACAATTAAAGTTAATTTCTATTTCAAATTTACTAAATTGCAACTTCATCTTTTCAAATTGCATATATATTTAAATGATAAACAAGTTTCAACAGAAATGACATTAAAGTATATTTTAGTTACCATAAATGCTTATCAGTACATTCAGCAGTGCACTTTAACCATATTTCAAAGACAATAAAAAGTAATAATGAAAATACATAAAAAGATTAAGTTGTACTTAACATTAGTAAAGTGCAAACTGAATGTAATGTTTTCAGACACTTAACTGCATGTTACAGTAACTGCACTTACTGTAAGTGTCTTAATCTTTTTATGTATTTATGTATATTATTAAAAAAGAATACTATTTCTGTAATAAGTAGTACTCATTTTAAAAAAGTGTATGCTGAAGTGTACTTCTTTTTCACAAGGGAATACTACACATGTAATACAAACAACCAATGATAGAGACAAAGTGTTCATCTTTCACTGTATATGTGTAATGTTTTTACCAGCTGACACTTCAAAACAAAACTGCAATACAAACTCAAGTGCTAAAATGATAAAAGACAGGACTGCATTTCTTTGTTGATGTAGTACATATAGTAATACAAGTTCTGTCATGAAACTCTAGATGGAGCTGGCTGATAGGTCTTTAACTCATCTGCTTGCAATCACATCATTGGTTCCTGCTGTATCAGTAGCCAATTAGCTCGCTGCTCAACCTTCAAATACTTGGTCAGCATTTGATTTAGCAGTTGCAGCACACTTTCAGAAACCCTCCACCTTCCCCAGCTCCACCTGTATAGATCTGCTACGGGTAATTCATGTATGCTATTTTGTACAGCATCAGCGTGTCTTACTTGCTCACAGCAGTCTGTCATGTATGTACTGGCAGTAGCAAGTCCCATACTTGCTCTGAAGCAGCAGCAGCGCAGCAGATCAATTTCGCCATAACATATCAACATATCCATTACCATACCGAACACTCAGAGAGTTGTCAGGACAGAAATTCTGTTTCCTTAAATACAGGACGACAATTTCATATAACAGTATATGTGATGGTTGGCAACCATACATCACTAATATGCTTCTCTCAGCCAAAGCAGGGAACTCTGGAGTTTCTTGCATTTCTAGGCATAAACCGGGCCTTAAACGCTGTTTATTGATGATCATCTCAACACATGTCACAGGTTTACCTAGATAGGCTCAACTGGCATGTGGACCCACTGGCGGCCTCTGAACCAAAACAGGCTGGATGCCCATAAAGCTATAACAACACTGCCATTACCATTAAAACACAAATGCACACTAGATGTTCTCCATCCCCCCCATTCACTCAATGAAAAAAACAATTGTGCATTGTAAATGCATTGGCTGAACGAGATAATCCTTTTGTTGCATTTACAAGGAAAGACTGAATGCACAATGAAACTACAAGATGTCTATTTTGAAACTAACTCGGATTAAGTAAGTAGAGTACTTGACAATTACTTGAGTAAAATGAAATTACAACAATGAATTCATTAATGAGGTTTAAGACAGATTATAGGATATGCTCTGAGAAGTAAATAGTGTAGGCAGTCATTTTGATGAGCGTTAAACTCATTTTAAATGGTTAAACAAAGTTTCATAACATTTTCCCACAACCATGATGGATTTAGTCTCTCCCTCCCTCTTCCTTTGTATGTTAACATATGTTAAGGCTGAGTTATGCAGTGTTGCTTGTTTCAGCTGTGCGTTAGCTCATCACCCCTCTCCTATGACATCATTCCCTGACAATGCCACCATTCATACAGATGTGGCTACAAAACATGGATTTAGATTGTCGTTGTGCAAACAGAGCTTCACACACAACCTGTGCACCAGCTGCAGGTGTCTCTTCACAACTTAATGTGGCCTTCCACTGATGGAGACTGAAATGACATAATTCATTGTATAAAATGAAGTAGAAATACTGAGTCATTGAAACAGTTACACATGATACACAAGTTACATAATTGTATATCCCACATTTACAGCACAAGGTATGACTAAACACTACAGTTTCCATGTAGACATAATATATACATATATAATAATGGGGAAATTACATAAAAGGGATTTAAGATAAAGAAAAGGAAAAAATCTTAAATCTTGAATACATTTGAGTGTACAATTCCTAATCATTATTTTCAAACAAAATGTCATAAATTCATATATCATATATACGTCAAGGTAAATGTTTTTTTTTTCCAGGTATCATGAATTATTAATTCATTAATGTCATAACATGGTAATATTTTACCAAACAACTTTTCTTTTCAGGCTTTCTTTTCAAGAATTTCATTGTTTTAATGAGGATTTTTTTCCTTCATTATCATATTAGTATCACATTTTTGACCACTCCCCCTAAAAATATAAAAATTTTAATTCAGAAATTAACAACATACTCATCACAAAAGAAGCGTATTCAAGTCATTATATGTATGAATCACGCATTTAAAGTATTTTTAAATAAATTCAATAAAATAAAATAACAAAAACACAAATAATGAGCAAATTATGTAATTAATTATGAGCAAATCTACAAAACCTTTTTATAGTGTAACCCAGCACGATTACAGAAACGCATTTGTGACCCTAGACCACAAAACCAGTCATAAGGGTTTTTGGCCGAGATACAACTATTTGAAAATCTGGAATCTGAGGGTGCAAAAATCAAAATATTGAGAAAATCACCTTTGAAGTTGTCCAAATGAAGTCCTTAGCAACACATATTACTTACAAAAATTATTTTTTGATATATTTACAAAATATCTTTATGGAACATGATCTTTACTTAATATCCTGATGATTTTTGGCATAAAAAGAAAAATCGATAATTTTGACCTATACAAATATACCCGTGCGACTTATGACTGGTTTAGTGGTCCAGATTCACATTTATTTGGATATCCTTAGGCATCTGTTTTTTTTTTTTTTTTTTAAATATAAATGTAACAAAATGTAACTTTTTGCTTAAAGTATGTCTGCATCTGAACTCTTTTGCGTTCAGTACTTACAGTTACAGAATGAGGGAGCGATTACATAAGAATCTCCAGCGCTCACATAAAAACTTTACATCACTTTGATAGCTGTATCCCTCAGTGAAATGTTTCTTTAAGAAAGGTTCCTTTTTTTCCACTGCTCAAGTAAAAAAAACAAGTACATTTAAAGCATGCCAAGGATTATGTCATCTGAGCGGCGTGTGCCAGCGCAAGGGCCCCGGAGAAACAGAGCAGGAACATATAGTATTGTTTATCTCATAAAAAAACCCTCACCACATAGCCTGAGGCTTAGTGACAAATTTATCATCTTGGTAACAATGTAAACAATAGATAATTACTCCCTGATAAAACAAAGAACCACAGATTGTTTTTAACTGTCATTGGCATGAATAGTGAGACTAACATTCCAACCAGAATTCGTAGATTTTTCAGTTCTTGGTCATGAGAACTTGTGTGGAGCAACTATAAGCAAATGCCAATGCAAATATTAAACTCAATGCATTTTGCTGATTCTTTGCATAATTAGATTCTTTTGTATTTTGTAAGATTAGAGTCGAATCATTTTAATCGTTCTTTTCTTTCTTTCTTTATTTCTTTCTTTCTTTTCTTAATATATTATACAATTTGCTTCTCTGGTAAATTTAGTTTTAAACATCCAATAAAAAGAAACTCTATTTACATTCTTAATGCACATTTCTAGCCTTGTTTGCCTTTGTAATGATTAATAATAATAATAATAATAATAATAAACTCACTCTTCCTTTGAAACAACTTTCTTTTACAGCTGATACAGGTCACTTAGACCATTTGATAAGTTTAACTTGGTTTGACTTTATCCTGGTATAGAATGGTATTTTTTCACATTTCAATTGAGTCCCGCTTCACTTTTTTCAGGCCAGTGCTGCATCGTCACTAAAGTTTATCATTTGCACGTGTTTTTAAACCTTGCCAATTTAAATATTCAATCGCAAGAAGACACGAAAGAGAACTCAATTTGGTACTCGCACGCTGTTTGAGAAGTTGTGTATCTTGCACTTGAATATTTATATTGGCTTGAATTGCACTTGAACGGACATATTCATGCAAAATGACATCAAAAAGCCTGTCTTGGCGAGTATCCTAGTACAAACAGTAGGTTATGTCTTAAGTCAGTGTTACTCATTGCGCGGCTCGTGAGCCTCCTGCGGCTCGCCAAGCTTTATTTGTGGCTCGCATCGCAGTAAATAATAAGGTGATATGACCTAACATGAAAATGAGCGTGGCAGCCAGAAATCTGCCCCAATGGCTCTCTATGAGCCATCGCGCTGCAGTTCCATTTTTCACCACAGATTTATGTTGGAAATTTGTGGTGGCGCTGTAGAGCTAGGGAGGGCTCTACACACCATCTGAGAGACCGGCTTAGTATCATGAATACATGCCTGCTGAATCCATGCGCTACATTTTAACATATCCTGCTCACTTTACAACTTAAAATAGTTTAGAAAATCTGAAAAAGTCTTAACCACGAAGACTATAAAGAGGAAACAGAGAAACCGCCTCACCAATGAACATCTTGCATGCCTAAAAAGGATTGCAAACAACAAGCTACAAATACAATATGAAGAAAGTCAAGGAAATGCATGCTTCCGCTCATCCCAGCATTAAGGTAATCCTGCTATTTTGTCATTAAGGGAAATCATCTTGTCTCAATTACAAATTTGACTGGTAAACGATAAGAATTTTTTTTCCCACCTTTTGTATTTATTGCATTGCATATTGTATGTTCAGGGATGACAGATTGATAAGCAAATATGCTATTTATGAACATGACAAAATACTATAGTAATTTATAGTAAATACTATAGTGTTTTTGAACCATACTATAGTAAAGTACTTGAATTAATTTGTTGTGGTAATTCTATAGTTGCTGTGGTAATATAACAACTATAGTAATATAAACAAATTACTTTACCCAATACTGTACTAAATTTTCTACAACTATAGGGTATATTATACTACAATACACTACAGTTTACTGTAGTAAAAACTAAAGTATACTACAGTATTTATTACAGTTAATCAGTTCAGTATAGGTAATACTGTATGCTGTAGCATTCATTAACAAAGTGCTGTAAATACTATTATATAGTAATACTATTTATATAGTAAATACTATATATAGTATTTACTATATTATTTACTATAGTATTTTTTCATGTACTGGATGAAACTTTTGATATTTTGCGGTAAAAGTGGCTCTCCTATTGACTTTGTCCTATCAGTGTGGCTCTCATGAAAAAAATAGTGAAGACCATCGTCTTTAGTGAATGTAAACAGTTGAGAAATCCATGCATTCGGTCTTAAAGTGACAACAGCCTAAAATTCCTGCTGCTGCCCTGTGTTTTTATTGTTAAGCCAGGTTCACACAGTACGATTTTGGCCACGATTTGGCCGTCTGAGACTAATTTTGTGAATTCTAAAAGGCCAAAATCTACAATCTTTGTTCACTTAGTTTTCACTAGACATTTTCGCAGACAGCCGATTAATGACCATTGTGATCAAATTTTACCCGAAATTCTGCCAATGTCAGAAGATTTGACGCACAGTCCTGCAGGTGACTTCTCCTATGACAACGCAATTAGTGACACAACAACAAACCACCACTTGCTCCACACACACACGTCTCCGTTTTTTTCCAGTTCTTTTCAAGAAAAGCCATGATCAAAATTAACATTAAAGATCTTGTTTGCTAGTCATCGCATGTAAATACAGCTCACAGTCACCCAACGTGTCACAGATTAATGATGTAAAACTCCGGACGAGTCTTCTTGCGACGTGTCCATTTTAAACACGTCTTGACTGCCGTACAGTCTGACGTTAATAACAACTGAGATCCCACAGTGTGAAATGGCTTACAGAGGGGATCATGTTCATACAGTCTGACAAGCAACAGTTGTAAAGGACGATTATAAATTGTACAGTGTGCACCAGGCTTTAATCAAACAAAGGACAAAGAAAAAAAAATCACTGCTCTTAACTGAATAACTTATGTAACTTTAATTAGGATTCATGTATATTTAATTCATACGGTGAAGACTATGCAGTGTTATTTTACATTTGATTACTTTATTCAATTTCTGTACCTGAAAACCTTATTTATTAATGTCACATGGGTCAAAAACAACAGAAATAATAACTAGACCAATTTCATTTCATTTATTTTTTTGTGGTGGGGCCAGTGAAAATTGTGGCAGGGCAAGTAAAAATTAGAAAAAAGTAGAAAAAATCGTATTTTTTCTCAAAAACAAGACAAAAATACTGATTAAGACTCTTATATTCTGTATTTCAATGGTCCCTTTATAATAGTTTATAGCTCTATGCAAATATTTACATACTAATGTTTCAAAGGAAGTTGTAAGCTGTATACAGTATTTAACTGCCAAAAACTCATAGGGACTTTTTTTTTTTTTTTCAAAACCCTGTACAAGCCAAAACAGTGGTGGAACCGAAAGCGGATCCACACTAACTTTGACAGGGTTCAGCTGGCACATACACAGGCCTTTTCCTCTCTCTGATAAGAGCATTTGTGCTTCCTTTTCCACAGACACCAGAACTTTCATGTATCAAAACACAGCATGTGAAGGAAAAATAAAATGACCGGGCACAGAGCACATGTGCTGCTTGGTTATGTGAGATAAACAGTATGTTGTTGAGTATATGTCTATGAAAATATATCATAATGGGAAAACAGAGAGAGAAACTACATCTGCCCAGCACATCGAACAACTGGATATCTGAAACGTATAATCAGTGACTTCATTAATAATAAATATTCTTCTGCTCAGCCCAAGAGCAAAACAGCCACAAACACAAGAGCCTGCTCATCCACATCTGGCCTGAGATAAATGACACCTTAACCACAGAGTATGAAGACAGCAAGGCACTCTGCCATTCAGCGCTGTGTGTGTGTGTGTGTGTGATGATCTGACAGTGGTCCCGTGGGAACAAAAGCACTTTTAGCAGGTTTTTTTTTCCACCGGAGACCCCCTGGCCCACCACAAAATCAATTTGGCCAAAGAGCACAGACACACACGCACACACACATCTGCACACTGATCCACCATCTAACATACTATCTTCTCACACACTCTCTCGCTGTCTTTCTCACATACACAGTCTTTCACTTTCCTCTGTCTCTCGCTTTCTTCATGTTCTCTAGTTCGGCCCTCTCTCTCTTTTTCTCTCTTGTGGCTGAGGGTTGGGTATGAGGTTACAGTTGGGGGAGATATTTCCCATTTGGAATAAGTCAACATCTCTGTATAATGAGATTAAGGCTGGATCTCCACACTATGGTTGTGCTGGGCCGGGCCGGGCCGTGTGGGGGACACATGGCTCCGATCACACCAGAACAGGTCACTTGACAGCAACAGTCACCGCTATGCCAGATGCATAGGCGCCAATGCCATAATAATTACTACAAAAAAGGAATAAAAAAAAAAGATCTTGCACTGGAAAAAATACTTGTGTTGTTTTATAATAAAATATCTAAAACTCATTAAAACAAGAGAATCAGTGTAAGTGTCTTTTTAATTTTTATTTTTTTATTTTTTTATTTTATTACCAGAAAAATCATTTATTTTGTTTAAATTTATTATTTAAATTTTATGTTTTTTTTAATTATTATATATATATATATATATATATATATAATTTAACTTGATATATATATATATATATATATATATATCAAGTTAAATGTCATTTAATAGAACTTAACATACAGTATACATTGTTTTTCAAATAAACGTATAATGTTTGACAATAATTATTTATATATATATATAAAATTGATATAATTAATAATAATTAATAATAATCAAATTAATAAATATTGTTACCAAACAGAGAAAT